>NC_057713.1:52128649-52211615 GCF_004010195.1 Chiloscyllium plagiosum
CCCAGCACCGATCCTTGTGGCACTCCACTGGTCACAGGCCTCCAGTCTGAAAAACAACCCTCCACCAACACCCTCTGTCTTCTACCTTTGAGCCAGTCCTGTATCCAAATGGCTAGTTCTCCCTGTATTCCATGAGATCTAACCTTGCTAATCAGTCTTCCATGGGGAACCTTGTCGAACAGTAGCAGCATAAGCACTCTACTATCAAGCAGCATAGCAGTTATATTAAACATAAAGAGCTCAAAGCTTTTCCATCTTTAAATGTGGTTATTTCAAACAGTATTTAATCCATTACTAACTGCCTAAAGTAAAGTTGAGAGTCAGAATTTGAACCAGGTCACCAGAACAATTTTCTGGGTCTCTAATAGTCTAGCTATAATACCATCACCGCTTTTCAGAAAAGAGGAGGACGTATATTCCATCAAGCTATTTCTTGGAAGTTTTATGCCATTGGATAAAATCATTCAGTGTAAGTACCTCCAAAATGTCACTTGCTTACTTTACTTTACTTTACAGTGTGGAAACAGGCCCTTCGGCCCAACAAGTCCACACCGACCCGCCGAAGCGCAACCCACCCATACCCCTACATTTACCCCTTACCTAACACTACGGACAATTTAACATGGCCAATTCACCTGACCTGCACATCTTTGGACTGTGGGAGGAAACCGGAGCACCCGGAGGAAACCCACGCAGACACGGGGAGAATGTGCAAACTCCACACAGTCAGTCGCCTGAGGCGGGAATTGAACCCGGGTCTCTGGCGCTGCGAGGCAGCAGTGCTAACCACTGTGCCACCGTGCCGCCCACTTGCCTCAACTCAGTAAGAAACAGTGCGCAAGGAAACTGCAGCTGTGAGGCAGACTGAGCCACCGTGCCACCTGACACAAGACTTCCAAAACAAGCTGTCTACTCCGTGCTGCATCACAGTAAGTGAGTATCAGGAGGGGCAGAGGCAACCCCTCATTAATATCCTCAAAGTCTCCCTGAAAAGATGCCATGTCCCCACCAACTTATGGGAAACTCAGGCCCAAGATCAGTCAAACTGGAGAAGAAGCATCTGCAAAAGTGCCAACCATTTTGCTCCTGACAAAAGTGCCAACCTGTTGCCAGCAAGCCCAGATGGAGGCCCAATACAAATAGTGGAGCAATGTGCAATAAACCAGGCCTCCCTCCCACTCACTAATACAGCCTTTCTCTTGGACAGATTTAAAACAACAATTAACTGATCTGATTCTGTGTTGTGAACTTCACCCAAACTGGTTCCTCCAAGATTAGTTGTGAAATTCACTGTTTATTAATTTTCCCAGACACACTCTGATGTCCAGCGACACATGACTTCAAAAACCACAAAGGCAGTAACTGTGCAGGTTCTCTCTCTCTCTCTCTCTCTCTCTCTCTCTCTCTCCTGCACTATCCTCACCATGTGCTTCCTTTGTCTGTTCTTCTCCCTTTTAAAACTGCTGTTGTTTTGACTTTTTTTCCCATAGTTCCAAAACAATGCAACAGCATATGAAATAGTAATTGCTGCTCCTGGAATTCCAGGAACTCACCTCTAGCACTTAAAATACCTCAAGAAAAAAAGCAGCTCTTACAGCCAGAAATTGTTCGTGTCCTCCATCTTGGATTATTAATGATAATAGTCTCATGATCAACCGAGCAACTCACTGGGTTCATTTCTTTAAAACAGTAATATAAATTAGAAGTTATGATACAGATATTACAGGAAACCAACTGATTTCTCTGTATGCAGCTTTCGGAACAACAACAGACTAAGTAGTGGGCAGAGCCACGCATATGAGTCTTTATGATAACAAACAATGGATATAGATCACCACTAGGTGAGTTTTCTGTACTCCTGCAGTCCTGATGAAGGGTTCTGCCTGAAATGTCGACTCTCCTGCTTTTCTGATGCAGTTTGAGCTGCTGTGCTTTTTTCAGCTCCACAGTTTATTGACTCTTTTTTTGCATCAAACTTAATACATACAGCAGCAATCAGTAGACTTCACAAATGGTGAATTGATGTTTCTTCCAGAATACACCATCACAGAACTCATGCTTACAATGCACCTGTGCAGACGCTTACACTTTAAAGCACCCAGTTTGGCAGTTAAGCAGGATTTCATTTGATGGCTGACATTGAAGGACAGACAGAAGCAGCAACACTGCTTCAGAGGGTGCAATCCTTTACAAGTTCTACTCAGTCGAATATAGATGTTGTATCCTGTGGGCTGTCAATAAAAATTGAAGGACAACAAAAATCTGCATGCACTGGCAGACCTTCTAAACTCACTGTCCATCATCCATTAGGGGTGGCATGGTGGCTCAGTGGTCAGCACTGCTGCCTCACAGTGCCGGAGACCCGCGTTCAATTCCCCCCTTGGGCAACTATCTGTGTGGAGTTTGCACATTCTCCCCGTGTCTGCGTGGGTTTCCTTCGGGTGCTCCGGTTTCCTCCCACAATCCAAAGATGTGCAGGTCAGGTGAATAGGCCATGCTAAATTGCCCATAGTGCATTAGTCAGGGGTGAATGCAGGGGATGGGTCTGGGTGGGTTGCTCTTTGGAGGGTTGATGTGGACTTGTTGAGCCGAAGGGTCTGTTTTCACATTGTAGGGATCTAATCTAATCTAAAGTATAATGGGTTTTTGGCAGGTGTGTAAACTCCTTCTCCCATGGACAGGTTTTCAAACACTTGTGGAATATGGACCACTACAATCAAATGCATGCCTTGTCCACTGCACAGAGATGTGTTCTCCAGATGTCAGCATACTTGCTGCTTTGAATATCCTGTCCAGTGGGTGAGATTTGAACTTCCAGTAACTTGCTGATCAGTGACCAGCCTTTCTACAACAGTAATATAGGATTGAAGAGCAGTTAGCCCACAGCAATGTTCTGTCTCATCTGCATGGCTGCTCCAATACTCTGTGCATGGAGGCACATACAGTCTGAAAAGAAAATCAGGGGGGCCACCATCCACAAGCTAGAGGTCAGTCAATATGTATACCAAAGTTCCTCTGATCTTCAGAACTTTCCAGGGTCTTACCATTCATAGTGTAATCTCTTCCTTTGTTGTCCCCAAATTTTCTGGGTTCAATTCCATTTCCCATTGCTCTGCCCACCTGACCAGTCCATTAACACCCTGCAGTTTATGGCTATCCTTTTCACTATTTACAATCCTGCCAATTTTCATCTCATCTGTGAACATTTTGATCAGATCCCCTACATTTAACTCCATATCACTAAATGATACCACAAGCCCTGTGGAACCCAACTGGAAACAGAAATCCAGTCACCTCTACCAGGACTTTCTGCTTCTTCCCTCTCTGACAGTTTTGGGTTCAAGATCCCTTGGATCCTATGGGATCTAACTTTCTTGATCAGCCTGCCTGGAGGAACCTCATCAAATGTCTTGCTAAAGTCAATCAACGCTCCTGGTCACTTTCTTGAGAAAATTGATCACATTTTGTCCAACTTACTTATCAAATCCATACTGATTATTCCTGATTAATCCAGGCCTCTCCAACTGCAGATATATTTTGCTTTTCACAATTCTTTCTAATTACAACCTCACCACTGAGGTTAGACTGACTGGCTTGTAGTTTCCAGATCGATCTCATTCTCCTTTTCTTTAATACTGGGACAATGGCAGCATTTGTCTAGTCCTCTGCCATCACCCCTGCATCCAGCGAGGATTTGAAACTTAGTCAGGATGCCGAAATCTAGTCCTTCATCTTCCTCAACAGCCTGGGGTATGTGTCATCCAGGCCTGCAGATTTATCCACTTTTAACAGTGCTACGCTTGCTAGTACCTTCTTTTTCTCTGCATTGATAAGAACGCAAGGATATAAGAAATAGAGCAGCAATAGGCCATTCAGCCCCTCAAGCTGCCTTGTCATTGGGGTGGTCTATCACTAGCCTTAGCTCCTCTTTTGGTCCAGCTCGTCATAGCCCTCAGATCCTCAATTTTTAAAAAAAACTGTCCATTTCCTCTTTAAAAATGGGAAAAAATGTTTATGAACATAAATTGACAAGAAATACAAAACAAACAGCATGACCGTCTACACATTGATAAAAAGAAAGAGGGTAACTAAAATGAGTGTGGGACCACAGAGGATGCAACTGGGTAATTGACAATGGGGAGCAGGGAAATAGTAGATAATTTCTGTTATCTAGACTCCAAACTCACTGGATTACAGAATTTCATACATTCACAACCATCTGAAAGAAGAATTTCCTTTACATCTCAGTTTTAAATGGATGTCCCATCATCCAGTAACTATGCCCCTTCTGAGATTCTCCCTCTAGGGTGGAAGTGTCTTGTCAATAATATTAGTCTGCCTTTTGATTCTGCCCATCAAAATGCATAACTTCACCCGTTCCCTCAAAAAACTCCATCTGCCATGTTTTTGTCCACTCACTCAACCTATCTATATCTCCTTGCAGTTCCTAATCACATACCTTCCAACTTATTTTTGTAACATCAGCAAATTTGGATTCTTTACAATTTATCCCTTCCTCCAAGTTATTGTTTGGATGCTAAAGAATGGAGGCTCTATGACTGATCCTTCTAACACTCCTGAAAAAAACCTATTAATCCCAACTCTCATGTTAAACATGATTTCCCCTTCCCAAACCTGTTTGATTGCATTAAGCTTTTCTAAATATCTTGCTATTTCTTCCCTAATAATAGATTCTAGAATTTACCCAACAACAGATGTTGGGCTAACTAGCATATCACTTCCTGCTTTCTGTTTCCCTCCTTCTTCAACAGGGGCATCATGTTAATGGTTTTCCATACCATTAGAAGCTGCCTTGAATCTAATGAGTTCTGAAATATATTGCCCAATCTCTTTGCTGACCTTTACTCCCATTAGTTGGTCAAATATTTTGTACCTTGTGATAGATTGTTATAAGATCTTGCCTCCGATTGGCACATTGCTTATCTGTTATCCTTGTTAATGTTGTCCTCCACCATGAACACCAATGTAAGAATTATCTACAATTTCCCTGTTCCCCATTGTCAATTACCCAGTCACATCCTCTGAGGTCCCACACTCATTTTAGTTACCCTCTTTCTTTTTAATCAATGTGTAGAAGGTTTGTTTGTATTTCTTGTCAATTTATGTTCATAAGCATTTTTTCCATTTTCAATAACACTTAGTCATCTGCTGCTGGTTCTTACTAATTAGCCAATCTTCTAGCCTGTCGGTGTTTGCTAGTTCGAATGCTGAAATTTGTGATTTTATACTTTCTTTGATCACCTTTGTTAACCATGGGCAGTTCATCCTTCTCACTGAGTCAATCTTTTAGAACCAGTTTTGCCTTAGTGTTTTGAAATATCTACTCACATATTTGCTACTACTCATCTACTGACCTTCCCCTTCATCTATTTTCCCAGTCTGCTTTAGTCAACTCTTTCTTCATCCCACTGCAATTGTTTTTGCTTAAGTTCAGGATGTTGGTTCGAGACCTGAGTTGCTCTCCCACAATTTGATATTCTACCATGCTGTGTTCACTACTCCCAGAGGAACTTTAACTGTAAGTCTGAATTCTCTAAATTAATCTTATCTCATTACACATCGTTTGATCTAACTTAGTCATGCTGGGTAGGTTATTGCTCTAAGACACAACCCCTGATGCACTTTACAAGTTCATCTTCCATGTTATCCTTGTCCATCTGGTTTGTCCAGTAGCACCCTTCTTAAACAACTCCATTGTTACCTCATTTATACTTTGTTCTACAGTGAGGGGATTACAGTCAGGGGATTATAGACAACTCCAATCTGTGACTTCTTTCCCTTGCTCTTCATTATTTCCACCCAAAGTTATTTCACTATTGCTTCTTTATCATTCCTCACTACTGCACTGATACCTTAGTTTAATCACAAAGCTACCCCACCTCCCCTTCATTTTGCCTATTTTTTTCCTGAATATTGAATACCTTTGAATATTGAGTTTGTAATCTATGTCACCCTGCAGTGACATCACTATTACCAAGTTATATTCATTTATTTTCTATTTGTGTCTTCAACCCATCTGGTTTATTATATCTGACCGGATTTGGCATTCATCCCACAGCAATGTGATTGATTCTTAATTCTTAACAAATTCCTCAGTTCAGGAGCAATAAATGTTGGCCCAGCCAGTGATGTCCACGTCCCAGGGAAGAATGAAAATAAAAGGTATGGGTAAGTGAATATAAGGTACAGGTAAGTGAATACTCCATTCTTCTAGGAATTCTCGTGTGAGTCTCTGTTTGGCTTGTCCTAGGATGGATGTATTGTCGCAGTCGAAGTGGTGTCCTTCCTCACCTGTATGTGAGGGAGGGAGGGTCATGTCCTTTTGTGGCTAATTGGTGTTCATGTATCCTGGTGGCTAGTTTTCTGCCTGTTTGTCCAATGTAGTGTTTGTTACAGTTCTTGCACGGTATTTTGTAAATGACGTTAGTTTTGCTCATTGTCTGTGTAGGGTCTTTCAAGTTTGACCACTTCGACTGGGACAATACATCCATCCTAGGACAAGCCAAACAAAGACATGCACGAGAATTCCTAGAAGCATGGCATTCCAACTGGAACTCTATCAACGAACACATCGAGTTAGACCCCCATCTACCACCCCCTGAGAGCCGGAACAGGAAGTGACTTCACCACAGAAAATAACATCACAGGAAATGACATCAGCAACCCAAAGAAACCCAAGCATATAAATAGAAAGCAGGAATTTTCAGCTTTGCTTCGCCTGAGGTCCACTGAAGATGTTGCCTAGTAAGGTAACAAAACGTCTGGAAATGAACCTTTCAGCTCAGCGAGCAAACCTACATCCAAAACCTCAACCTGAGCTACAAATATTCTCAAAACTCACTAAGTCCCTTGACAGTGACGGGAGATTGTTTGATAGGCTAGTCCATAAAACCATAAGATCAGAAGACATAGGAGAAGAATTAAGCCAATTGTCCCATCGAGTCTGCTGCAATTATGACTGTTATGTTTCTCAATCTCATTTTCCTGCCTTCTTCACATAACCTTAAATCCTCTTACTAATCAAGAACCTATCTCTGTCTTAAAGACACCCAATGACTTGGCTTCCAAGCCTCGTGCCATAGTGAGTTCCACAGATTTACCACCCTCTTGCTAAAAACATTCCTCCTCATCTCAGTTCTAAAGGGCTGTCCCTTCACTCTAAAGCTGTGCTCTTTGGTCCAAAACTCTCTTAATAGTGGAAACATCTTTTCCATGTCCACTGTATCTAGGCCTCTCAGTGAGATCCACCCTCATCCTTCTAAACTCCATCAAGTACAGACCCAGAGTCTTCAAAAGCTCATCATATCACAAGTCCTTCATTTCTAGGATTACTTTTGTGATCCTCCTCTGGGCATTGTCCATAGCAAGGGGGCTAAAGTGAGGACTGGAGATGATGGAAACCAGTGTTTAGGTCAGAGTGGTGCTGAAAAAGCACAGCAGGTCAGGCAGCACCCGAGGAGCAGGAAAATCGGCTCTCGGGCAAAAGCCCTTCATCAGGAATATTCATCCTGCACATTTGGAGTTCATATGAGTCGTTACCAGCAATAATTGTCTGGTGCCTTACCTTTTTGCAATCTGCCAAACAATCATCACTTGCTGGCCTTGGTACTCATACTGGACCCACCACATGTTGTTCCCAATTCTGACAGCATTCTGAGTAGATGTAATCACTATTGATGTTAGATAGAATGAGTCCTTAATCAGTGCTCTGCCTTTACTCCCCCTTACTCCTTGAGTTACTGTACCTGTGCTGTACTAATTCTTGGATGTATAAGGGCATAATGTCTTAAAAAAAAAGTTCTCATCAGCATTTTTATTGTAAAATCGCAAAACAAGAGCACACTGTAACAGAAGTACGCCATTCAGCTGATCAAATCCATTCCTCCATTCAATAGATCATGGCTGATCTGATACTTCTCAACTCTACTTTCCTGCTTTATCCCCATAATCCTTGATTCCTTTAACAATTAGAATTTTGTCAATCTCAACCTTGAATATACTCAATGATACAGCCATAGCAGCCTTCTGTTTTAAGTAATTGCACAGATTCTCTACTGTCTGAGAGAGAAAATAATCCTCCTCATCCTGTCACAGCTAGCCTCATGGTATAGACACATCTTCTCTATCAGACCTGGGGAATGCATTGCCCTTATATTCTGCCGGTTCTACTCTGCTGCCCTGTATTTGGTGTCACCTTCTGCTGACAGAGGGAAGGTAGAATTTCAATGATCGCGTGGTACGTTTAGATGGTGGGCCTTCCGAGGCTGAAAGGGTGGGTATTTTTGAAGGCAACAGCAGGGGTGTGTGTGTGTGTGTGTGGTGGCGTGGGGGTTGAGGATGGAGTATTTCTATGTGAGACATGAGGCTTGAGTGCCAGGCAAGTCTGTTGAGCAAAGGATGGTGGATATGATACATTGGACAGTGAGCGAGGTTTATGTTTTGGTCAGTGTGAGGTATCACATGAAAATACATTCACTGACACTCATCTCCCATCTTAGGTAATTTGAATTCTTGTGACACTGCTGTCATGTCTTTGGGTTTGTATTTGGACAGTCGATCTCCTTAGCATTCTGCATCCACTCCCTTCTCAGTGTGGGATTCATAGTCTCCTGGTTCCTAATGGGTCATGTCATCTAAACTCCTGTCCATCTTGACCACTACTTTTTTCAGCAGCACATCCCTCTGCCTGCCCTAGTTTAGTTTAGTTTAGTTTGAGCGATTTCTTTTCCCCCAACCTTCACTATAAGATGCAACTTGCCTTCATGAGATAATGGACTGGATCAGGTGAATGTCAATGCACTTTTGTTGTGTGCAGAGATCACTGACAGTATTCAGATGAGGAGACCTACTCTGAAGATGCAAGAACTTACATTACAGCTGTATTGCATAGGCACATGTGTCTTACAGACCTCCAGTAACTTGGTGCCAGAATGCCTCAAATTGTAACCCCAACCCCATGCACAAATATTGAGTTGAATAATTTCCCTCTGTGATATTTAATGCACAATTTGGCACAATTTGCACCAAGTTTCTCTAATTAGTGACGCATCATCTTTCAATATAATTTCAAGGGCTCTGATTGTTGCTGTTAAGGTCTGCATTGTTGCCTATCCCTAATCATCCTCAAAAAGATGGTGGTGAACTGTTGTCCTTGAACCGTTGCAGTCATCCTCATGTTAGGAAAGAAGTTCCAGGATTTTGGTCCTGTGTCATTGAATGAATGGTGGCATGTTTCCAGATCAAGATGGCATGCAGATTGGAGGGTAAGTAGCACATGATATTCCAATTCAAACAGGCTGCTCTCTCCTGGATGGTGTCAGGTTTCTCGAGTGTTCTAGAGTTGAATTCACACTGGCAAGTGATGAATATTCCACCACAGTCCATACTTAGGCCTTAATTGTGAATCAGATCACTAGTCCAGTAACATTACTGCCTTTACTGGAGCATAAGACTGGCTGTATATTTAGGAATAATAATTCGCTCATTCACAAGTAATGGTAATATATGAACAAATACATTTGGGATTCCTCCAGAGGCCCAATGAGAATAATAATGAAAAAATAAATTATTTCCTATGAGTTTTAGAAAGAAATTGTTTTCACTTTTTAATGCAATGGAAATATTTTGTGGGAATTTTCCATCTCACTGAATTTTACACTTACAATAAATTCATCTATAATGCTGTTAGGTTTATTATGAAGCTTATAAAAGGAGATTTGAATTTTAAATACCAGCTTGTGGTGGCTTTTATTTATCCATAACATCTATTTTGGACGTCTTAAAGACTTAGGTATTCATTATGCCAATAAACAAGCAGAAATACAGCCAAATAAAAACAAGATACTCTGGATGCTGGAATGTCAAATAAAAGCAGAAAGTACTGCAGAAACTCTGTGGGTTTATCAGCAAATGTGGACAGAGAAACAGAGTTAATGTTTCAAATCTAGTACATCTCTTCCTCACAATTCCATAAGTCATATTGCACTCAAAACACAGATGCTTTCTCCACAGATGCTGACAAACCCCCAGATTTTCTCCAGCAATCTCTGTTTTTATTGTGTATGAAAATGCAGAGCAGTATGGTTTGCACCTCCAGAGTGGGAAGACATTGTTCAATTATTGGCCTTCTCATAACTGTCACACATAAACAAAAAAAGGCTTGATAGTCTCTGGATCATAGAACTGAACTGGAACAGGAAACAATTACTACTAGCCTGCTACCATCCAACTACCACCACAATTACATACGTATATTATGATGATACTATCGCTTTGTTCTTTTTGCTTTTGTTCTTTCTTGTTCTGTTTTTTGACGAGAGGTTTTAAGACAAAGGTAAAAAGCTGTCTATTTGAATCCAATAAAGGAAGCAGTTTGTGACCTTGGTTTTTTTTCCCAAAGTTGCAACAGTAGAAGCAACCTGAATGGATGGGGTCAAGCTCCCACAAAAACCATTATTTTTAGTTTTAGATTTTCAATAGTTGCTGAGGTCATGAGGCTGGGTTTGAAAGCCAGGTTACAACTCTCCCTGCTACTCTCTCTCTCTCTCTCTCTCAGGATTTTCTCTTGATGTTTCTTTCTGCTTCACTGGAGAATTTTGTATGTGAGAATTTTACTGAATTTGCCTTTACAAAGGATGTGTGTATGGGATGTTACTATATTGGAACAGTTACAGTTTCGTAGTTAAATAATATATTGTTATGTTAAGTTTACCAATAGAGTCAAATTACTCATTTTTTTTTTGTTTTATTTTATAGTATAAGAATAAAGGGTATTTTGCTTCAAGAATGGTAGTTTAGCCAATCAAATTGCATCTTGAATGCAATGCCTGGTACTTGCCTTCAAATTAAGAAAAAGTTAGGGTCTAGTCTAACTTCTTAATATATTTTGAGGGGGTTTGGTCTGGTCCATTACATTATATAATCCAGTGACAATGTATGCATCAATTTGTAATGGGTCTTGAGGTGGAGTGGTAGTGCCACCATCTCTGGGTCAAAAGATTTGGGTTCATGTCGTACTTATTCTGGAGGTGAGCCACAACACATCCAAACATATTGATTAAAATAACTACATGAATTCCTCTGAAAATGAACAAATGTTTGCAATTGAGTTGCAAAGCCTACAGTCATGCTTTTCCTATTGGGCTCTCAGAGATTAGGTGCAAACCTATTAATCTGAACTAGTGCTTAAGTTGTTAGTTATTCCCAATCTAAACAAGTTCAATTATATGAAGGTTGGATAAAGGCTGTGATACCTGAGAACAAGATTTAGATTCTCCAACTACTGTTTCCCCACCCATTCAGGTTGCTTCTATTGTTGCAACTTTGAAAAAAAAAACTCAAGGTGTCACAAACTGCTTCCGTTATTGGATTTAAATAGACAGCTTTTCACCTTTGTCTTAAAACCTCTCTTCAAAAAAAAACAACTTACACCTCTTAAAGCTATGATATCATCACTATATATGTATGTAATTGTGGTGGTAGTTGGCTGGTAGTAGGCTGGTAGTAATTGCTTCTGTTTCCAGTTCAGTTCTGTGAACATCTCACAAACTCCACAAATAGCACCATTTTTTTAAAGGGTTATTGTCAATGAACTGCACAAACTTAGTTGCAACCCTCTCCACGATATACCTCAACATCCACGGAAAGCAACACTAAAAAGAATTAAGTAAAGTCAAACTTATAAAAGCAACACAGAAAGCAAAATACTGTATGCTTGAATCCAAAATAAAACTTGGAAAAGCTGGAAACACTGAGCAATTTAAGCAAACTCTGTGGAGAGAAGATTGTAAAGTTAAAGTTTCACATTGACAATCATTCATAGGAAAAATTAATCCTATCATCAAATCTGCACAGATGCTCCCTGCCCTGCTGAATATTTTCAACACGTTCTGCTTTTAGTTTATAAAAATGTGACGTACGTTTGATTTTGTAGTTTCAGTTTCAGATCCTTTGAGTATCAAATGTCATTGCATATCAGTATCAAGCTATGTATCAAAAAGATGGAAGTGTTTCAACCCTAAATCAGTCAAAGGATATTTACTTGAGTTATTGTGCTATTTTCCTTATCCTGCAGGTACAACTTTGCAATATTTCTGTTGCAGGATCAGAACATGCAATGATTTTAAAATTGTTTGAAAAAATTCCTAAAGATATTGCTCTCGTCAATAACCAGCCCAACTGTGTAAACTCTGAACCAAAACCAAGCCCTTGTGATAGAGATAAAAGTTGATTTTACGTTTATAAAAATGACATGGATATTCTCTCAATTAAAAGTAACTTTTGAAAATATTTTATACAGATGTTTTCTTTGTCTGTTCTAAATTCCAATTTAATAATTCAAATGCAAAACACATTGATAGCACTATGAAATCAGAATAGCATCTAGTTTATTTACACTTATTAACTTTAATAAGCCATGCTACAATGTAACTCCTCAGCAATGAATTGTGTTATATTCTGCACTGCCACAATCTTGGATTGAGTTTTGTGCACCAATTCATGAGACAAATAATTGACTTGAGGTACAGGATACAAGATCATTATCAATTTTATCAAGGATGCAGGGCAACGTAACAGGTGCAATGTTTAAGTTTGTAGCTCCGACTTGTGATTACGTTAGGGAACTTATCTTTTGACAGTGACATCAGTGCAGGTTGTGACAATGTCATTGAGTTTGCAGCAGACTCCTACCTCCACTGAAGCACCAAGTCCAGAGCTGGTGGAGAGCAGAAAGAATACCTTGCCTACCAGGCCACTGCTTAGTATCCAAAACATTATCAAAATGCTTTTCTAATCAAAGATTGCTTCTCAGTGCAGCCCCACATTCATCATCTTCAGGATGACTATAGTTGCAGTACACTGTCACCTTTCTTGCCAGCTTTGAATACCCAGCCTCCAGATAGCTCTCTGTGAGCACACCAGTGGAAGCGAGGAGGAGAGGTCTGATGTCCCAAAATGAAGCTGAAAGGATGCAACGGCAACAGCCTCAGGCAACTGGACCCAATCCCCTCCAAAAAACCTTTCTAGAACATTTCAACACTTTGCAATAGAAAATGTTCTAATAATATTTTTAGATTTCCCGCATTTACAGTATTTTGCTTTTATTATTTGTTCATAAATGTTTCCACAACATCTGGTGAGGAACATATGCTTTTTCATGCAAATATCTGAAGGTTGCTATTCTGCTAATAGGTTCACAAAAGTTTTTGTTGCAAACGTTTCGTCCCCTGTCTTGGTGACATCCTCAGTGCTTGGGAGCCTCCTGTGAAGCGCTTCTGTGGTGTTTTCTCCGGCATTTATAGTGGCCTGTCCCTGCCGCTTCCGGTTGTCAGTTTCAGCTGTCCGCTGTAGTGGCCGGTATATTGGGTCCAGGTCTATGTGTTTGTTGATGGAGTTTGTGGATGAGTGCCTAGCTTCTAGGGATTCCCTGGCTGTTCTTTGTTTGGCTTGCCCTATAATGGTAGTGTTGTCCCAGTCAAATTCATGTTGCTTGTCGTCTGTGTGTGTGGCTACTAGGGATAGTTGGTCGTGTCATTTCGTGGCTAGTTGATGTTTGTGGATGCAGATCGTTAGCTGTCTTCCTGTTGGTCCTATATAGTGTTTTGTGCAGTCCTTGCATGGGATTTTGTACACTACGTTAGTTTTGCTCATGCTGGGTATCGGGTCCTTCGTTTTGGTGAGTTGTTGTCTGAGAGTGGCTGAGAGTCTGATTGCTGTTATAAGTCCTAGTGGTCGCAGTAGTCTGGCTGTCCCCAATATACCGGCCACTAAAGTGGACAGCTGAAACTGACAACCGGAAGCGGCAGGGACAGGCCACTATAAATGCCGGAGGAAACACCACAGAAGCGCTTCACAGGAGGCTCCCAAGCACTGAGGATGTCACCTAGACAGGGGACGAAACGTTTGCAACAAAAACTTCCAGCTTGGCGAACAGAACCACAGCAACGAGCACCCGAGCTACAAATCTTCTCACAAACTTTGAAGGTTCACAAAAGTTGCACGTTGAGGTTATACAGGATGTTGGTGAGGCCTCTCCTGGAGTTTAGAGGAATCTTGATTATCTGGCATTCGATTATCCGATATAAGAATATCCAGCAAGATCGCAATGTCCCGATGCTTAACTAAACTATGTTATCTGGCATTTGATTATCCGGAATTTGATTAACCAAACAAAATACTCCCCACCCATGTCCTGTGGGTAATCGAGGATCCTCTGCACTAACATGGAGTTCTGGTCACCCTGTTATAGGGAGAATATAATTAAACTGGAGAGGATACAGAAAGGATTTACCAGAATGTTGCCAGGAATGGAGGGTTTGAGATATAAAAATAGCCTGGAAAGACTGGGATGTCTTTCACTGGAGCGTTGGAGTTTTTGGGGTGATCTTGAGGTTTATAAAATCATGAGGGGCAAAGATAAGGTGAATGACAAGGGTCTTTTCCCTAAGGTGGGGGAGTTCAAAACTAGGGAGCATACCTTTAAGGTGAGAGAAGAAAGATTTAAAATCGATATGAGGAGCAACGTTTTATATACAGAAAGAGTGGTTTGTGTGTGAAATGAACTGCTAGAAAAAGTGGTGAATGCAGGAATAGTTAAAATGTTTAAAACTCATTTGGATATGTTCATGAATAGGAAAGGTTTGGAGGGATATGGACAAAGCCTAGGCAGGTGGAACTGATTTGTTTTCGGGACCATGGTTGGCATGGACTGGTTGGACTGAAGGGTCTGTTTCCACACTGTATCACTCTGTGACTCTGTAACTTTATGCAGCTGGCATTAGGGTGGCTGTCCTTTGAATGAGAAGGCCTACCTTGTTGTTTCACATCACATTGGTTTTAACCTAAAAGAAGATGGCAGGGCTCCCCTATGGGACCATTTTCATGAAGTTAGATTAAATTAGGAAAACATCATGAAGATTTTGCACGCTCATTCCAATGCCTTCAAGATGGTTGCAAATATTTTAGAACAATAGAATATAAGGACTAGAAGCAGCAGTAGACCATTGGGCTGTTTGAACCTGTTGTGCCATTCTTTCCTTTAATTATTCTAGGGATATAACATTTCTTGGTCAGGCCCATTTATTGCCTTTGGCAAAATGATGGTGAGTCACCTTGTTGAAGAACTGGTGGTGTAAGTCCATCAACAGTGCCAAATTTAATACATTTCTACTTTATAAATCGAACAGTTGAATGTATTGATTGGAATACTGACATGATCTAGATGTATTATCATTCTGAATGCATCTCCTCTGAATTGAGTCTGTCATATAAATTTGTAACTAAATATGAACATAACAATTAAGAGCTGGTCAGGTGGCCCACCAAGCCTAATCACCATTTAATAAAATCATGGCTGAACACTGCACCTTCCCACCTACCCCTGATAAGCTTTCATCCTCCTACTTACCAAGAATCTGTCTCTGCCTTAAATAAATTCAAACAGTCTGCTTCCAGCTACTTTTGAGGAAGAGAGATCCAAATATTCCCAATGTTGTGTGAGAAAATATTTTCCTTTTAATTTTGTCCTTTTTAAGACGGTAACCGTTAGTTCTAGATTCTCTGAAGAAACATCCTTTCCACATGCACCATCAAGACTCATCAGGATACGGTCATAGAGTCCTACAGCATGGAGACAGGCCCGTTGGCCCAAACTGATCCATGCCGACCAAAGCGTTCATTCACAATAACTCCATTTCCCTGCACTTGGCCCATATTCTTCTAAACCTTTCCTATCCATGTTTTTGTCCAAATGCTTTTAAAACATTGTTAATGGTAATGTACTTCTACTGGCAATTCGTTCATACCACATTCTGTGTAAAAAAGTTGCCCCTCAGTTTCCCTTTTATTCTTTCCCCTCTAACCTTAAACTGATGCCCTGTAGAATCTTGTATCTTTTAATTGAATCAACTCTTATTCTTCTAAACTCCATTAGATACAGCACCAAACCTAACCTGTCCAATCTTTTCTCATAAGCAAACCGCTATTCATGGATTTGTTCTAATCCTATACCACTCATTATAGCTTGACAATCAGAAAATAGCTTATTTGTGTCTACTCTTCGTTTCCAATTAGATAGCCATTCTTTTATCCGTGCCAATATGTTATTACCCCCTACACTATGAGCTTTTGTTTTCTGTAACAAATTTCATAGATGCACAGAAATGTTACCATGCAGGAGGCAGTCAATCAGCCCATTGTGACTGCACCCATTCTATTCGCCAATGCGTATCTGCTTTTTCCCCATATCCCTGCACACCATTTCTATCCAAGGAGAAATCCATTCCATGTGGCAGTTTATGAACTGTCTTTCAGAAAACTAAGCGCAGTTAGAAACTGCTTCCCTTTTAACCACAGCACATATTACTACTTCAAAGAATTCTAATGATAATTCAAATTTCACATAAAACTGTCAATCATAAATGAAGGTGCAATACCCTTTCTTTGTCAAAAAGCTGCCTGCAGTTTGCTTATGAGGAGAGATTGGACAGGTTAAGCTTGTATCTGCCAGTGTTTAGATGAGGAGGTTCAGTTATAAGATACAAGATCCTGATGAGTTTTGACAGTGAACATGTGGAAAAGATTTTCTTCATGTGAGAGAATTTAGAACTAATGGTTACCATCCTAAAAAAGGAAAAAATTAAAAGGAAAATGTTTCCTCATAGGACAAAATCAGTCTGAGAATACACATGCCTTAGCATATTTATTCAATTCCCCATTCTCCCAATATCTAATAGGACAAAAGCTATTAATACAAGGAGAGTATAATTGACTTCAAGACAAAAGCTATCTGATGAATTTTGATCAAAAATAATAACTAATCTTAACCACTTAGTTATTATTGTGACATATCAAACTAAATTTAATTGGAACAGATTGAATATTAATTCTATTTAAAACAATTCAATGTGTATTAGTTATGACATTTCCTTTCATTTCTCCAAAATGAGTTAATATTTCTGTGCTTAAGAATATCCTCTGATACTGAAGTTACAGCCAATTGGTGATGAGAGAAACTTTGCATTGCATCTGGCCTAATCCGTAACTGAACAATAAGCACTAACAATGGACACAAAATCCTGACAATCTTTAGCTTTAATGAGAATAAAACTCTCCAGGAAAATGAAATATTAATATTGGCATGTACTGGATATGTAAGCTTACTTAATAGGCACACATTCTCCAGTGTTATCAATTAAACCTCAGCACATGAAACCCTAACAACTGTCTCCTTCGCTTTTCAGTTTATTAATGTATTCCAATTACTTAATTTTTGCCATCTGCAGTTGTGTTATTTCTGTCAAAAACAATAACTCTGTTATAATCTTTGCTTTGCTTCCCAACTTGGTTCCCTTTCTTTCAGTTTGGATTTAGAATGAAACTGTTTCATGTTCTGAAATAGATTGTATTACACTCTTGTTTTGACTCAAAGGTCCTATTTCCTGATTGTGGATATGGGGGGTCATGATAAAGCAGCAATATTTCTTGTCATTACAAGTGGAAGTAACAATGCTTGCACTCAAGTAGCTAATAAAATGATGTTTCATTACAGATGTCACAAGAAATTAGTAGGTTTGCTGCAGGTAGCAAGTTAGGCCTCGGTTAGTAAGGAGAAATAATTTTAAGCTGCGAGAAAGCTCATTTTTTTTCATTAAACCGTGCTTGCTTCAAGCTGTGCACTGCCTCAGCAACAACCTAATTTGGAGAGTGGTCAGGAAGAGCAAGGTCATACTCAACATGTGCTTCCTAAATGGCCTTGAAGTTAATATCAAGACAGATAATAGCAAACATAGAGTGAATGCACAGGGGAAATAAAATAGATATTTAGTTACATAAAAGGCCTTTGCTTGTATTTTCACACAAAAATTCAAGGGTAAAATAGTCTTAGAGTCGTACAGCACAGAAACAGACCCTTCAGTCCAGCTTGTCCGTTCTGACCAGATATTCTAAATTAATCTGGTCTCATTTGCCAGCATTTGGCTCATATCACTCTAAATCTTTCCTAATAATATAACCATTTGGATGCCTTTTAAATGTTGTAAGTATACCAGCTCCAAACATCTCCTCTGGCGGCTCCTTCCATACACACACCACCCTCTACGTGAAACTGTTACCCCTGGTGCATGTATGGAAGGAGCTGCCAGAGGAGATGTTGGAGGTTGGTACAATTACAACATTTAAAGGGCACCTGGTTATATTATTAGGAAGGGGTTAGAATGATATGGGCCAAATGCTGGCAAATGTTATCAATGCATTGTGAAGTTTGCATTCTAGAATTATGTATAATGCACGTTGAAGGTGAATTTTCACTTCATTAACAAAGTGGTGACAGAGAATTGGGAGGCCCATCTTTAACAATGTGCTAGGTAATGAAAATCGTCACTGTCTCTGATCCTCTGAGTGAAGAAGATTGCTGAGGTTCTGCTCCCCACAGCAGAATGAGAGATGGACAACACAACAGTTCACTTGAGTTGCCTTTGCTTGCACTTACTGCAGGCACAAAATAATTTGACTGCTCTTGAACAAACCAGAGTGACTGCCACTTGGGTGGTGGAGTGTGGTGGGCACTGCTATTGTTAACACAGCCAGATTTTGAGTGGCAGAGTGGGGGAAAGCATTTGGAAAATGTGGAAGATCTTGTGGCACAGCGAATTTCTGATCCCAATCGAATTCCCTCAAAATAATTTTATTTTCTGGTTTCCATCATTAATGTTCATGAGAAGCCATGGTGCCGACAGAGGACTGCTTAAAATTACTGAGTACAGGTGGAATTTGAAAGAAAAACAAAATCCTATGGATGTTGGAAAGTTAAAATAAAAGGAAAATGTTGCAAATGCTCAGCTATGCAGAAGTGTCTGTGTAGAGACAAACACAGTGGGGAATGTAATGCCCTTCCCTATGGCAAGTTTGGTGGTGGGTGGGTATTTAATTAGACAGAAATGTAATGGGCTCCACCTTCCTGTCTCCACCTCAGTTAAATCTGATGGTGGAAGCCTTTTTGTTCCAGAATCAATTCAAGATCTTAAAAGGTAATAGTCTATTTAAAGATCTTTTAAGGGCTCATTCACCTGCTTGTTGCCATGACCCAGCAGCAGATGGGAGAGCTCACTTTGCAAGAAGCACAACGAGCAATACTGTGGGGCATTGCTTGCAGGCTCCACTTGTGGCCCCTTGTTCAAAGACAAAAATGCATAAGCAAGTGGCCCATTAGTGGGAAAGGGGAACAATTCTGAAAGTCACATCCTCCTTTTACCAACGAACCCCTTCTCTATCCCTTGTTTACCTATCACTACTACTATTATAGCCCTGTTATCTGGAATCCCCTGTTCAAAGGCACTCAGTCCCTGATCCATCATTAGGAAGGATGATCCTCAGCCTCAGGCAGCAGCAGCAGCAGCAACAGCCACCATCTTTGTGTTGATGCTGCCAATTCAACAGAGACCAGCAGCTCTCAGTGGACACGGCTTCACACATGGGGTCCTTGATCTTGGGGAAGTTGCACCACTGCCCATTTAGGAGTTGTTACAATTTAGAAACTGTCAATCACAAACATATCAACATAGGATTCGCCCCCATTTATTGAAAGGAATTGGAGACTAGGCAATGGCTTAGCAGTAGTATCATTGGACTGTTAATACAGAGACCCAGATAATGTTCTGGGGACCGAGGTTCATGGTAGATGGTAGAATTTGAATTCAATAAAGGAAAATCTGAAATCAAATGTGTCATGATGATCATGAAATCATTGCTGATTGTTGGGAAAAAGCCCATCTGGTACACTAATGCCCTTTATGGAAGGAAACTTAGCTAGTCTTGGTTGACATGTGACTCCATTGCACCTTTATTATTTCTTACATATCCATTTCACATACTTTATTAAACAAAAGGGGAAAACATGCAGTCTACTTTTATAATTATTTGTTTTAAAGTTTTAAATGCTTTTGCAATAACATTTTCTTTGCAGGTAGCAAAGTGGAACAGTTCAAGCCAAGGGCAACACTGATGCGATTTTGATCAGTGAAGTGGTGAAATTGCCATGGAGCGAAATTGAAAGTGTCAGACCCTGGGACGGTATTCTGAGATGCAGACATCATTAATGTGTTAGGCTTCAGAGAGCATGGGAGTGAGTGGGAGGATTCTACCCTGTGATGAATTCTCCAATGCCAGTGGTTAACAGCTGCCATTGCAGTCAGTGACCTCTGAACTGCTAAATATGCTTAAACACTGAGTGGATACAAGCAAAGAATATTGAAAGTAGGTCACTGTTTCTTGTTTGTGTGAATTTAACTCAATTACTGTAAACGTTTCTAGCAGGCAATGCAATGGGGAAAAGATAATGAGTGCACAGGAAGTGCCGAATAAAGTAATATATTATTGGTTTCTGATCTCGAGACAATATCAGGCAGAAAAATCCCCATGAAAAATATTGCAAAGAATGGCTTTCCAATTAGGATTCTGATAACAAGTACATGATTTTCATGCTTTTCTACAGTAACATTTTGTTACGAAAAGCAAGCAAGTTTCACTCAACTGAGTATATTGTTGTACAATTGACCAAAGAAAGATGACTGATATTTCCAAAGAGTTTGGAGTATTACTCAGTGAAACTAGCAACCCAGGCCATATCGATCAGACAGGGCACTGTGTGTATTTATCATCACTAAGAATAAAGGTAGACAATCAATTATTAGTGTCAGTGGTGAGAAAGTTACAGTCTGATTCCTGTGCTGGAGAAACATGGGCTAGAAAAAATAGGACTGAGAGGTGATCTTATGGATTTTTACAAGATAGTGCATGGCTCAGAAAAGGCCAATCTACAATATTAACTTCAAATTATCAGTGGATTCAACTGATGGCCTACTCTGTCCTGTTATGATAGTGGCCTGATAATCAGTCGTTTGAAAGGGATTCATTAAATCCATGAGTTAGTTTATTTAAAACAGGAAAAGAAAAGACATTGCAAGTTATGTGGCAAACATTACAGGTTTCTGTATGTGCATCTTGCACACCGACAGCGGGCTGACTGGCAAGCAGAGTCACAAATTGTGTACACAGCACATGGAGCCCTTAGAAAAGTGAACTTGCTTAAAGGCACAATACTCATACAGCATCTCCCTCCTTCTCTAGAGAAAGGTTTAACTATTAACAGTAACAAGTAAGCCTATGTGTCTCTATAACATGCACTTAATATGGTGGTAGATCTGGAAGTGCTGTTGATTTCTCTTGTCAATGATATTGTCCATCACTCCCGTTTGTGTCATAAAGTTTTTCTTCATGGACTGCAGTTGCTAGTGCAGAATATGCTTATCTTGATGCACTACAGCTAGATTTTGCTCCAAATTAGCAGCTGACTCATCTCATTCTTCCACTTGTTTTGAGTGGTGTAAATAATTGTTGTATTTACAGTTTTGATCCTCAAGACATATCAGCTTATTTTGAAGTTTCTGGTTTTACATCCTGGATTCTTCTAAATGTATGCAAGTTTCAATCTTTTCGGACCAGTATATTTTCTCCTTCATAACCTATTTTAATAACTGTCCAGCATGTTCAGCACTTTGTTTTAAACATTTTGTTTTCTGTGAAACCTGAACCTTTTCCATTTGCTGCTTTAGTGGTTGTTTGGTATCCTCAAAATCCTGCTTGAGTCTTTTCACGAAAGCATCATTGCTGGCATTATTTCTGAAGGGACTGTCTCAGAAGTAGTCTGCAGCTCCATGTTGTGGATAAAGATAAAGTCACCATGGTCTTACCAGATCACAGGGTTGCTCTCTCATTAGAGAGAGATGTTTAACCTTAGGGCCACCGCTTCAGGAGATAGGAGAGGTCAAGAAGGTAAGTCCTTGACAGTCGCCTCAGCTGGGGCAGGGAATTTAATTCATACTGTTAACATCATCCTGCATTGCAAACCAATTGCCCAGCCAACTGAGCTAACTGACCCCTAAGTAATGGGCCAACAGAATAAACATTCAGGCAAATTGATTGTACTTACACTCCAACATTATTAACCTTGTACATGGAGTTGGCGAACTGTTGTATGAATAAAGTTTTACATCTGAGGTTATGTCGCAGCTTCCCATACCTGTGGTTACGTGGTTTTAGAAATTCGCAGAGATAGTATTGACATGTGAACATTAACTATTAACAAATGCTCACTAATTTTCTGAAGGCAGATCATATGAATTTTTGCAAACATTTCGGATAGTGCGGTGACATTGTCATTTTCCAGAAGATTGGTAGGATGAAACATTATATCACCACTTTTTGTTTCATTGCATATATCATCAGGTTCTGGTTTGTCGATAATTTTATGTATATGCCTCTGGGGGGGTAGCTTGAAGGTACACTTTATGCAGTGTTCTGTTCGGGTCAGCGTATAGTTCTTTATAATTACATTCACCTTTGCTTTAGTGCATTGCTTTGGCCAAAGACCTTTTCTGCTACATGATTTGCAAAATTGATTGAAAGCGAGGCATTTCCTTACACAAGGCCACATTTTCCACACATCTTGCTATGTGTGCATGTTTGAGTGATTACATCAACCATAGAGTTTGTACTTTGAACCAAAAAGCTTTAAAGACCTGCAAAAATCACTTCATACTTATATCCTCCCTTCTGCAGATTTTTGATGCTATAAGTCTGCCCCTTGTTCAGCAAAGCTTTCTGGAAAGCTTCCATGGCTGAGGATGCAGCCACCAACTCAACAATTGCTAGTTCCCTATCTGAAAAATCACATAATGAATCAATTTCTTTGCATTTGCCAATAACTGTTTATGGATTCTGTAGGCTTCTGTTTAAATCATAAGATTTCTAGTTCATGAACATGGAAGTTTAATCTGACTCTGAGTTGGCCTTCCAATAAGAATCATAACTTTCAGGGATCTTTTAGCTGTTTGGTTGTTAATCTTGATGGGTTAATTCCATGTAGTTTATATCCCCAGTTATTATGGAGATATTAGCGGCGTGTTTTCCTGCATTGAGCACACCTCCATCTACAAACCATGGTTCTCAAGATTGTTTAAAAGCAAACGAGATGGGAGGAGAAGACAAGATAATCCTAAAAAGTAATTCAGAGACTCAGGTAATGATCAGAGGACTTGAGTTTGAGTCCCACTATAGAAAATGGTGGAATTTGAACTCAATATAATTTGGAGTTGAAATTCTAATTATGACCATGAAACCATTGTCTGGGTTCTTGTAAAAAAACCATTTGGTTCATTCACGTCTTTTATAGGAGGAAACTGCCATCTTTACTAGGTCTGGCCTACAGTTCCTTGTTCTCTGAAACAGCCAACCAAGCTGCACAATCATTTTAAACAGCTTCTAGAAAGTCTCCAAAAAAGAAACAAGAGGCTGACAAACCACCTGGTATCGACTGAGATCCCAAAAATGATGATGGCAAACACAGCTCTCTAACCTTATAAAGTCTCCCAGATGAACTTGTGGCTCCAATGCCACAGACCAGTCAAACACTAGTGTAATATATTCATTTTCACAGAATCATACCTCTCACACAATGTCCTGGGCAATACCAGCACCAGCATTATCTGTGAGCATATCCTATCCCACTAGAAGGACAGACTCAGCAGCTGTGGCAGCACAGTGGCACAGAGACCATGGTTTATAGATGGAGGTGTGTTCAATTTAAAGGAAGCTGCCTCCATGTAATCTCATGGCATCCTGTAAAACATAGCAAAAGAAACCTCATACTGATTACCATGTTCCTCTTTGATTGCATGGGTGGCATGATGTCTCAGTGGTTAACACTGTTGCCTCACAGCACCAGAGACCCAGCCCTGGGTGACTATGTGGGGTTTGTATGTTCTCCCTGTGACTGCACAGGTTTCCTATGGGTGCTCCAGTTTCCTCCCACAGTCCAAATTTGTGTAAGTTACAGAGTTGGCCAAGCTAAATTGCCCCATCGTGTCCAGGATGCGCAGGTTAGGTGGATTTAGCCATGGGAAATGCCGAATTATGGGAATGGGAGTACGAAGCTCTTTGGACTGGTGGTGCAGACCTGATGTGCTGAATAGTCTCTTTCTGCACTGTAGGACGCCTACACTCTACCTTGGCTGCTAACTCAGTACTCCTTCATGCTGATCACAACTTGAAGGGAGTCCTGACAATGGCAAGGATACTGACTAGAAACTGGCTAGGACACATGAATGTTCACCACCAAGGGTGGTTTGGTTGCACCATTACTGACTGAGTTGGTTGAGTCCGAAGGACTTTATTGCGAGACTGGGTCTGTGGCAAGGTAACAACAAAAGGGAAACCATGCTTGACCTCATCCTGCCCATCTCAGACAATGGTGCACCTTTCTTGTGGAGACTAAAGCCTATCTTCACATTGAGAACATCCTTCGTTGTCTCAGTTAAGTGAGATAGACTTCAAATACATCCAGCAACACTCAACTGGGCATCTATTAAACTCTGTGGGCCATCAACAGCAGGTATTATACTAAAACATAATCTGTAACCTCATTGGTCTGGCATATTCCTCCATTCTACTATTACCATAAGATCCAGCAACTTTTGCTTTTGTTTCAGATCTTCAGCATCAGCATTTCTCAGTTTTATTTTAAGCCAGAATACCAAACTGGTTTAATAAATAGTACAGAAGTGCATGTCGTGAACAACGCTAGGCATACCTATAAATGAAATTCCAACCTGGTGAGGGTACTTGGCGACCACTTACAAGACAAGTAGTACAAGCAGGAAGTCATAGGGATAAGCAATACACAAACAATAGATCTCAGCTCTGCTGTCCTCCCACATTCAGATGTAAATGGTGTTAGGCAATTAAACAATTCATTTGAGATGGAAACTCCACAAATGTTCCTATCTTCAATGATGGAAGCCAACACTTCAGTGCAAAAGATAATGCTAAAGCATTAGTAAAAAGCCTCGACTGGAAGTACTGAGTGGGTAATACATCTCACCCTGCTCCAGAGACCCCAGAATCACAGATGCCTGTATCCAGTCAGTTTGATTCAGTCTACATGAAAACAGGTTGGAGGCTTTAAGTATGACAGAGGTTATGGGCACTGATATGAGGTTTCTTTTGCTCTGTTTGACAGGATAGTACCAAAGACCTGTGTTCCAGAACTTT
Organism: Chiloscyllium plagiosum; assembly: GCF_004010195.1. Taxonomy (NCBI): domain Eukaryota; kingdom Metazoa; phylum Chordata; class Chondrichthyes; order Orectolobiformes; family Hemiscylliidae; genus Chiloscyllium; species Chiloscyllium plagiosum. Next base: position 52,153,775 of record NC_057713.1, read on the forward strand.
CCATCCCCCTGGCCAAGCTGTTCAGGTACAGCTACAACATTGGTATCTACCCAACAATATGGAAAATTGCTAGATTTATCCTGTACATAAAAAGCAGGACAAATCTACCAGCTAATTACCATTTCAGTCTACTCTCAGTCATCAGGAAAGTGATGGAAAGTGTCATCAACAGTGCAAGCAAGCTGCACTTCCTCAGCAATAACATACTCACTGACACCCAGTTTGACTTCCACCAGGGCCACTTAGCTCCTGACCTCATTACAGGCTTGGTTCAAACATTGATTAAAGAGTTGAATTCCAGAGGTGAGGTGAGGTGAGAGTCTCAGCCCTTGACATCAAGGCTGCATTTAGACAACTGTGAAACAAGGAGGCTCAGTGAAACTAGACTCAATGGGAATCAGGGGAAAACTATTTGCTGGTTGGTGTCATACTTAGCTCGAAGTAAGATGTTTGTGGTTGTTGGAGGTCAGTCACCTCTGCAGAAGTTCCTCAGTGTATTGTTTTAAACACAGGTTCCCTTTCAATCCACTCGCCACTTTGACTCAGAAATATATCACCATTCCAGTGATGCTGAGCCAAAATCTTTTATTCTCTCCCTCACAGCATTGCAGGTCTAGTACAGCACACAGCCTGAAATGGTTCAATAAAGCAATTAATCACTACCTTCGCCAGGGCAATAAGGGTCAGGCAATAGATGCTGGCCAGCCAGCGATTGCCATGTCCCACGAGTGAATTTAAAAATAAGGTATCACTATAGTGCTTTTCCCATGTTTACCTTACTCTTTAAAGTACTTTACAGCCAATAAACTGCATTTGATATGTAACTGTTGCAATGTATTAAACATGGTATCCAATTTTTACATAGTAACCCATGACAAACAGCAAAATGAATATTACGAGGTTAATTATTTTTGAGATGTCAAAGAGGAACAAGCATTAGTCAGGACAATGAAGATAGATTTCTTGTTTTCCATCAGATATTGTCATAGGTAGGCAGCTAGCTTTTCAAGTAGGCAGATAGTGCCTCAGTTTAGCATTTTGTTTGTCCGTGGACACCTGCAACAGTACACCGCTCCCTCAATATTACACTGGAATATCGGACATGGTTTTTTTGTGCTCAAGCCCTGGAGTGGAACTTGTACCCATAACCTTGTGACTTAGAGTACCACCACCAGTTAATGCTAGGACAGTGTTGTTAAGTTGTTCATCATGAGTTTTTTTTTGTGCATTGATTGGTATTGGGGGTACTGGCAAGGCTGGTATTTATTGCTTATACCTGATTATTTTGAAAATGACGGTAAGCCCCTTCTTGAAGTGCTTCAATCCCTATGTTGGTGTTGGCTGGAATTTAATTTAAAGTCATAAAGTCTGTTGCCAGAATAACACCCTTTTCAGCCCTCGGCTGATGAATTAGGCTATGTTTAGCTCTGCTAAAAAAAACACTGCAATGTCTGCAAACTCCCTCTGAGCATGTACAAATTAGGCCTGTTTTCTCTAAAATTTAGAAGCTTAAGGGATGATCTGATTGAAGGTATTAACAGGAAAAGACAGGGTAGGTTTGGATACACTATTCCCACTGACTGGGGATTTTAGAACTAGAGGCATGGTCTGAGAATTGGGACCAGACTGTTCAGGAGAGATGTTAGGAAGCACATTTACACACAAAAGGTAGTAGACATTTGGAACTCTCTTCTACAAATGGCATTAGATTTTGGATCAGTTGTTAATTTTAAATGTGAGCTAAATAATATTTTGTTAAGCAAGGATATTAAGCGCTAGGGTCCAAAGGCAAGTGTATGGAGGTTGGCTACAGGTCAGCCATGATGTCTCTGAATGGTGGAACAGGCGTGGGGGCTGAATGGTCAACTTCTGTTCCTATGTAACAATTTGTCACCCATCGACACCTCTCACAGATTGTGATCCTTGATCTCTTCCTCCAGGGAAATAGTGCATTATGAAGGAGAGGCATGAGGATCTTGGTGAGTACACTTAGCTGAAATAATTTACTTTGCATAAGAAAGCAGTCTGGCAGCTGAGCCCAGGTTTCCAATGATAAAGATAGGCTAATTGAATTGAAGCTAATTACTCAGATTGAATTAGAATGTATGGTCAGCGGTTTTGTCTGAAGTTAAATTATAATACGTTATATTTACCAAATCAGAAAATAAACTGCAACCTGCTTCAGGTGTTTAATACAATTTTGTTCTTATGAACATTTCATGAAATTAAAATTTCTGTTAAATTGCAAGATTATTGGAGAAAAACATTTTTTTTTTGTCTAAGCCCCAAAAATACAGGCTTTTGTTAGCTTTGCTGAAGGAGCCTCAGTTTTCCAAAACCTTATCAAAACTGACAAACTGGCAGATGTGAGGTTAGGTAGTGAATGTCAGCAGGTTGAAGGGATTCACTGCTGGAACTCAAATTGCCCACTGGAAACTTGTCTTCATAATTTCACAATGTTATATTTACAGGGAAGTGGTGGTGATGGTGTGCTGCTGTTCAATCAGGGAGTCTGGGTTGCTGTGACAATATGTACGAATGCATGTAAGTTTTAATCAGGAGCTTTGGATAGTGATGGTAGAGACACAAATGCTCTTTACATCTCATGGCTGATCAAGAATCTCTCCGACTCTACAGTGTGCCATTGGTGTGTATTGGAAGGATTTGCATGTTGATTATCAACTTGGTTGATTACATTATGAACATACTTTAATTGACTATCAAGTGGGCGGCACGGTGGCACAGTGGTTAGCACTGCTGCCTCACAGCGCCAGAGACAGTGGTGGTGATGGTGTGCTGCTGTTCAATCAGGGAGTCTGGGTTGCTGTGACAATATGTACGAATGCATATAAGTTTTAATCAGGAGCTTTGGATAGTGATGGTAGAGACACAAATGCTCTTTACTTCTCATGGCTGATCAAGAATCTCTCCGACTCTTACAGTGTGCCATTGGTGTGTATTGGAAGGATTTCCGTGTTGATTATCAACTTGAAGAAGGGCTAATGCCCGAAACGTCGATTCTCCTGTTCCCTAGATGCTGCCTGACCTGCTGCGCTTCTCCAGCAACACATTTCCATCTCTGATCTCCAGCATCTGCAGACCTCATTTTCTCTACATTATGAACATACTTTAATTGACTATCAAGTCCAAGGGAAGGACTTGAAGCCAGAGCTTCAGGTTAATAGACAAAGATGCTAACCCCCAATGTTACACAAACTCATTTAGGGAGGGATACACACATTATGCATCATGCATTTCAACCCAATGACATCACTTACATCCTGTACTTATATGAACATTGATGCGATTGACATCCTTTTATCTGTATAACATGCTGGACGTCAAACCTATTTCACTTTTACAAATTGCTAAAGAAACCAATCGCTGAGAAGAAGATTCTGTAACACATGCTGCATATAAGATGGTTATCAGGGATCAATGTGGGGCATCTGTTACTAAGACATTATAGCCACTCATTGTTATGGTGATGCATAGTAATTTTGAGATGATGGTGCCATTTTTCTTTGTCATTAGCTACTGGATCCCAGCTATGACAATTTGATTAGGGCCTTCATATTATATTAAGAGCTTTGGGCACCTCTTGTGGGTCTACCCACAGCACATGGACCGGACCAGTTCAAGAAGGCAGCTCCCCACCCACTTCTCAAGGGGAACTAGGGATGGGCAGTAAATGTTGGCCTGTGATGTTCATATCCTGTGAGTAAATTTAAAAAAAACTGGCTCTGGGTACCTCACTATGCAGTCATCCAAGTTTGATCTTGCTAACTGTGCCTGTACCAGAGAAGTTGCCTCTACCTCATAATGCAAACATAATTGGGAGACTTCCTGTTGAGAGGAGTGCCACATTTATAAATTGACTTTCCATGTGAGGCTCACAATACATTACAGACGCATGAGTGAAATTTGTTGAGTCTCCATAACTCATAGAGTCATAGAGTCATAGAGATGTACAGCATGGAAACAGACCCTTCGATCCAACCCGTCCATGCCGACCAGATATTCCAACCCAATCTAGTCCCACCTGCCAGCACCCGGCCTATATCCCTCCAAATACTTCCCATTCATACACCCATCCAAATGCCTCTTAAATGTTGCAATTGTACCAGCCTCCACCACATCCTCTGGCAGCTCATTCCATACACATACAACCCTCTGCGTGAAAAAGTTGCCCCTTAGGTCTCTTTTATATCTTTCCCCTCTCACACTAAATGTATCCCCTCTAGTTCTGGACTCCCCGACCCCAGGGAAAATACTTTGCCTATTTATCCTATCCATGCCCCTCATAATTTTGTAAACCACTATAAGGTCACCCCTCAGCCTCCGACGCTCCAGGGAAAACTGCCCCAACCTGTTCAGCTTCTCCCTGTAGCTCAGATCCTCTAACCCTGGCAACATCCCTGCAAATCTTTTCTGAACCCTTTCAAGTTTCACACCATCTTTCTGATAGGAAGGAGACCAGAATTGCACGCAATATTCCAACAGTGGCCTAACCAATATCCTGTACAGCCGCAACATGACCTCCCAACTCCTGTACTCAATACTCTGACCAATAAAGGAAAGCATACCAAACGCCTTCTTCACTATCCTATCTACCTGCGACTCCACTTTCAAGGAGCTATGAACCTGCACTCCAAGGTCTCTTTGTTCAGCAACACTCCCTAACCACCACCCTCTGTCTTCTACCTTTGAGCCAGTTCTGTATCCAAATGGCTAGTTCTCCCTGTATTCCATGAGATCTAACCTTGCTAATCAGTCTCCCATGGGGAACCTTGTCGAACGCCTCACTGAAGTCCATATAGATCACATCTTCTGCTCTGCCCTCATCAATCTTCTTTGTTACTTCTTCAAAAAACTCAATCAAGTTTGTGAGACATGATTTTCCACGCACAAAGCCATGTTGACTATCCTGAATCAGTCCTTATCTTTCCAAATACATGTACATCACCTGTGTTTCACAGCTATACAATACACGGGTCTCAAAAACAAAATCATATCAGACTGAGTTCCTGACACTCAGTCTGATATGATTGCATGAGTGAGCTAAAGGTGTTAGCTGCTTTCCCTGTTGTGTGAATCAACTAGTGACAGCTTGTCTGTCACAGTGGATTTATGTTCCAAATACATGTACATCACCTGTGTTTCACAGCTATACAATACACGGGTCTCAAAAACATGCAGTTTGTTCCTGACACTCAGTCTGATATGATTGCATGAGTGAGCTAAAGGTGTTAGCTGCTTTCCCTGTTGTGTGAATCAACTAGTGACAGCTTGTCTGTCACAGTGGATTTATGATAATAAAATTTGTTAACAACATCCAATGAGGTGCCATTTAATGTGATGAGCACAGATGAGCTCAAGAAATGCCCACCAACTGAATATGAACACCCAGTGGCTGTTTCATTAACAATCACAGCTGACTCAATCCTGCTCTTCTTTATTGACCATATGTAGCTTCAATAACTGAACAGAAATCAGAAAGAAATTCTGGTAGTTATCCCTTACAGAATCTGGGACATTGAAGTTAACTGCAGTACCACTGTTGCTAACTTCTCTTTTCTGGCCACAGATCATAAAACTATAAAGGCATAGGAACAGAATTAAACCAATTGGCCCATTGAGTGAGCTGTGCCACTTGATCATGGCTAATATGATTCTCAAGCCCATTTTCTTGCCTTCTCCCAATAACCCTTGATCCCCTTACCAATCAAGAACTGATCTATCTCTGTCTTAAGTGGCCTCTCATTCTATCCTTCATAAATGCCAACTTAGACAAACATCTACACGGGAATAAAGTTGAAATTTGCTGGATAAATTCATCAAGTCTGGAAGCGTCTGTGGATAGAGAAATAGGGTTAATGTTTCAAGTTTGATACAACTTCAGTACCTTCTTCAAGTCTGAAGGCGAGTCATATCAGACTCAAGAAACATTGATTCTGTTTCATTCTCCACAGAAATGGTCAGACTTGCTGAGTTTCTCCAGCATTTTTTATTTTTATTTCAAGATATCCAGCATCTGCGCTGTCATGCTTTTATCTGCACAGGAATGTTTTTGCAAACTTTTTGCTTCCCTGGTGAGGTAATGATGATAATGAAGGGAAAATAAAATATGGTGAGAATGAAAATAAAATCAGAATCTCAAAATAAAGAAAATTCTTTCCAATTTTCCACTTTAGCTTTAAATTATGACTTCAGAATCTTGTTAGTGAATGGAGACTACCTTATTTCCATGCATTTCCATCTCATTATTTGCCTTACTTATGCATCATTTCCAATTCTACTCTTCTTCCTACGAAATGAGACAGCACAAATAGAAAGACCCTATAAAGACACCAAGCAAAACTAATGTCATTTACAAAATACCATGCATAAACTGTAACAAACATTGGACAAACAAGCAGAAAACTAGCCACCAGGATACATGAACATCAACTAGCCATAAAATAACATGACCCTCTCTCACTAGTATCCTTACATACAGATGAGGAAGTACACCACTTCGACTGGGACAACACATCTATTCTAGGACAAACCAAACAAAGACACGCACGAGAATTCCTAGAAGCATGGCATTCCAACCGGAACTCTATCAACAAACACATTGAGTTAGACCCCATCTACCATCCCCTGAGAAAAAGAACAGAAAATAATTTCACAACAGGAAATGACATCACCAACCCAAAGCAACCCAAACATATAAATAGAAAGCAGGAATTATCAACAGTGCTTCGCCCGGAGGCCCACTGAAGATGTTATCCAGTAGGGTGACGAAACATCTGGAAATAAACTTCCCAGCTCAGCGAGCAAACCTACATCCACCGCACAAATCCTTAACGTGCAAGTCAAGTGTGGCTGTAGCAAACCAACTGCGGTCTTGGCCATTGTTAACTTGTGTTTGCAGCACAATATCCTTGCACAGTTCCATGTCCAAGAGCTTCCTTCACCTTCATCCAAGCAAGTCGGCAGCAGTAAACCATCAGCCTCACCATATCAACACTCCTGCTCTCAGAGCAATTCACCCCATCATGTTAGCCCATCAACGCTTTACTTTGGAGCTCAGGGACACCTATGGCTAAGATGCATCTGCCAGGTCACTTTGCACAAAGGGGACAAACATGTGTCTTATACACCTACCCAGGCTGCATCTTATAGCTGTTAGCTTGTTTCCTTAGCACTCACTCACTTTGCACTTATTTGGAGGTGGCCAGCTTCTATACCTTGCATTATAATTTTAACACAGAGGGAATGAGTGGCAAATTATTAAGTTGGGAGCACTGAATAGTCCAAGGGGCTGGATATTTTGTCGTATGGCTCAGTTCAACATTAATGTCACACCCTGTAGAATGTGCTGGCAGTTTATACAGCAAACACACTGGCAGGGGCTAAGCAAATGGCCACTTTTGTTTTTAATTCTCTTGTGGGATGTGGGCATTGCTGGCTAGGACAACATTAGTTTCATGTCCCCACTTGCCCTTGAGAAGGTAGTAAAGAGGTGCCTTTGTGAACGCTGCAGTCCATGTGCTGTAGGTATACTCACAATGTCATTAGAGAGAGAATTCCAGGATTGTGACACAGTGACAGTGAAGGAATGGCAATATATATCCAAGTCAGGATGGTGAGAGGCTTGTAGGGGAACTTGCAGGTGGTGGTGTTCCTATGAATCTTCTGTCCTTGCCCTTCTCGATGGAAATGGTTGTGGATTTTGGAAGGTGCTGCCTAAGTATCTTTGACAAACTTCTGCAATGCCTCTTGCAGGTAGGACACACTGCTGCTACTGGGGATCAAATGTGGAGGGAGTTAATGTTTGTGGATGCAGTGCCAATCAAGCAGGCTGTTTTGTCCTGGATAATGTGTTGAGTGTTGTTGGAGCTGCACCCATCCAGGCCAGTGGGTGGTCTTTCATCACATTTCTGATTTGTGCCTGATGATGGGCAGGCTTTGGAGACTCAGGAGTGGAGCTACTTGCCGCAATATTCCTAGCCTCTGACCTGATCTTACTTCACTGTATTTATATAGTGAGTCCAACTGAGTTTATGATCAATGGTGAACCCAGGGTGTTGATAGTAGTGGATTCAATAATGGTTGAACCATTGAATGGTCATGACAGTCAGAAACTTGGTCCTGTCAGAGTCTATGTGATCCATGTCATTACTGTCCAGAGATTGGGCATTGGTCAGTCTTCCAGGTCAAGTGCAAGCAGGTGGGGATTTATAGATGGGTCAGCTGAGATGCTGTGAAGATATTAGTCCCGGAGATTGGTCATGGTGAGTCGTCATTACCCTTCCAAGTCAGTCTGGAGGTTGTGCCGCAGTCAATTCTGAGGTTTACTGATCTGGGGGGGTCATCAGGGACAATCCATGGAATCATGGGAATGCAGGCAATTCAAGTCTTGTGTTGGAATTATTTACATTGGGTCACTGAGGGAATGATCAAAGTGAAAGGAGACAATTCTAGACAGAAGGGCGGGAACTCGTAGACCATAAATGGGGGTTGAGCGCTCCTAGAAAAAGGGGTTCTCATAGAATATGGTCACTCCGGCCTCTACATGAGGATACTGTAGGGCTAATAAGGCAATTTGTAAAGCTATAGCCTCAAGTGGGAGAGGGGGTGTGAAATGTGGGACATTAACAGACATAAATAAGGCCATCACAGAAATGTGGCGAGGTTGAAACCTGGTTGGAACGACAAAAAAAACATGTAAGGTGGAGGTTGGGAAATCATTTTGCATCATAAAATGAGCCTACAACTCACTCACAAGAATAAAGAGTTAGAATCTTGCCATTTTTGATGTTATAGCAATATAAATGACTACATAAAATGACTGACAATGCATCCTCCATGCACGGAATAAGTTTGGAGGAAGGAGTAAAACTTTGGGAATTTGAGGCCCTGCAAGGAACAGTAGCAATAATCATGGTCAGAGTGATTCAGTAATACCACCTACATGATTTCAACTTGCACCTCACTGGCAAGCCATTGAACGCACTATAACAATTATGGCCTTAAGCAATTATGACCAATATACTGTATATACTAATTGACCCCCTTGTCATTCAGTCAAACATATATAATTAGCCACACACACTTAAAAGCGTCACCTGAGATTTTCATTTCAGAAACATATTTCATTAGAATGAGCTGCCAGATGAAGTGGTGGAGGCTGGTACAATTGCAACATTTAAGAGGCATTTGGATGGGTATATGAATAGGAAGGGTTTGGAGGGATATGGGCCGGGTGTTGGCAGGTGGGACTAGATTGGGTTGAGATATCTGGTCGGCATGGATGGGTTGGATTGAAGAGTCTGTTTCTGTGCTGTACATCTCTATGACTCTATGACTGGAAACTAATACTTAGCAGATGTCAGGGAGGAAAAAGTGAGGACTGCAGATGTTGGAAATCAGAGTCGATAGTGTGATGCTGGAAAAGTACAGCAGGTCAGGCAGCATCCGAGGAGCAGGAGAATCAATGTTTCAGGCATAAACCCTTCATCAGCACTCTGCAGATGTCACATTGACATACTCATCTGTGAGGCGAAAGGGACATTTTTCTTTGGAGTTTTGGGGGGCAGTGGTTATCATGTTGCTTTACTCCCAGAGTTTTACTTCCCCATGAAAACTTTGTGCAATGTACATTTGGATAAGGAAACATACTTCAGAAATTCTTACTGAGCATGCAAATGACATTATTGAGTTGCTACTAAGTCACATTTTGTGAAGGAATAACTTAAGGTCTTATTGTGGTGGATTTGATTGCTCAGGGGTTTCTGCAACAAAACTGCATTACCTTTCATAAATTTCCCACAAATTGTCTGATCGTGGATCTAACATGTACATCACTGTGGCTGGAGATCCTGTGTTCATGCTGCAAATCAAAAGATAATGTAGAAGGAGGCAGCAATTCTACCTTTTCCAGCCAGCCAGCAAAACCAGTAACTCCCAGTGGCTACTGCACATCCACCAGAGAGAGAGAGAGAAGCAGCACAACAAGATCCACCACAAAGGTCAATGACAATGATGAGATACTAGATCTACAGGCCTCATTGTCAATTTTTTCAACTGTTTGAAAGAAGTGCAGGAGCTGATCAGCAATGTCCCAGGACATCAGCACTGAATTTGTCATTTCCTGGAACAAAACCTATGCTTGGAAGGACTGAGTGGCAATCTCATCCTGGTGGCTGGCAAGATTGCAGCTATCCTGAACATTTATGCCACTTTTCCAGGAACAAATGTGTGGTGTCTCCCAATCCTCAACTGATAAACACCTGGAATGAAATTAATGCAATTGTCACAAGCTGTTCCCTCATGACAATGATACTCAAGCAGTTTGGGCAGAGGGATTCTCTACCATCACTGGCACTGTGCTATTAACTGCGCTCAGACTGCTTTCAGACTGCCTTTTCACTGACCTGCAGAGTTCATCAACAGAAAGGCTTTCACTCCATTCATGTTCAAATGATGTGTGACCATTGAAGTCAGATATTGAAAGTCTGTCCCAGATACCTGGGAGCTTCCATGACTCTCACATACTGGAGAAATCAGAGGTTAATGTAGAAGAGTGTGATGCTGGAAAAGCACAGCCTGGTAGGCAGCATCCGAGGTGTAGGAGAATCAACATTTCGAGCATAAGCCCTTCATCAGGCATAAGCCCACATTCCCGATGAAGAGCTTATGCTCGAACTTTGATTCTCCAGCTTCTTGGATGCTGCCTGACTGGGTGCGCTTAGCCAGCACAACACTCTTTGACTCTGATCTCCAGCATCTGCAGTCCTCACTTTCTCCTAAATCATAGGTTAATGCCTTCTTTCAAAGTCCTTGGGCCACACAGGGGTGGTTTCTGGGAGACGAAGGCTTCCTCTCCAAACATAACTCATGAAATCTTTATGAAGCCCTCAGACTGACGCATTAATGAAAATACAATACTGCTTATGCTACCATTAAGGTCAATTTGGAACAGACAATAGGACCCTTCCAGATGGGTTTGATGCTTAAATTGCTCTACAGACGCACTAAAATATAGGCCAAGCCATGTGTCCATATCATCGTGACATGCTGGTCCTTTCACAACGGTAACTGAAAAAGGAGGATTGCCCTGGATGCAGCCAAAATGTGGGAATGATAACAATTGTCAGAGGATGAAGACAAGGAAATTAAACAAGAAAGCATGACAGGACAATACCATGCCTTTAGAATCAGAATTAAGTTTATTTTACGTGTACTCAAGTACAGGGATACAGCTTACAGCAAAATGTGTGCAAGTCTCTATTTCCAGAGCCATTTTAGGTACAAAGATACCTAGGTACAAAATCTTAGGTATGAATAAAAAACATGGAAAAAATAAAGGTAAAAGGTCAGCATTACACTTCTTATAAAGCTAGGTACCAAAGACCAAAATGTCATGCCAGTGAGACCAGAGATGACCTTACTGAAATCTACTTGCAGGATGAACGAGCTGAAATAACACTTTGTTGAAATGTTCAAGATTCTACTATTAATCTGGAAAACAATCCCTAATTAATGCAAAAGATATGTAAATCTTGTTATTTTTGCATCTTTTTGTTAATGAATAGATGTCTCATTAACCATCTAAGTGTACACTTGGTGTGATCCCACTTTCAAGTATCTCCACATTATGTGTCCTACTGATCATTTGGGGAAAAACAACTGTCTGTGAGAGCATGAACTAACATCTAAAGTTAGCACTAAAATTAGAGTGTTCTTAAGGCTTTAGATCGTATATCATTTCTGAAGAAAAGTCATTCTGGACTCGAAACATTAATTCTGTTTTTTCACAGATACTGCCATACCATGTGAGTTCCTCCACCATTCTGTGTTTTTGTTTGTACTTTTATGTTCATTTATGGGATGGGCACATCTCTGTCTGGCCAACGTTCATTGCCCATCTATGCAGAGTCAAACACATTGCTGTGGCCCTGGAGACACATGTCGGCCAGACCAGGCAAAAATGACTGCTTCCTTTGATAATGGGCATTAGTGAACCAAAGGAGTTTTTCCAACACTAGATTCATGATCATCGTTGGACTCTTAATTCCAGATTTTTATTGAATTCAAATGCAACCATCTGTTATGGCAGGATTCAAACCAGGTCCCCAGAACATCATCCAGATCTCTGGATTAACAGTCCAGTGATAATGCTACTAGGCCAGCACCTCTCACACTCATGTCTGAGTGTAGTGCAGTGAAGTCTCTCATAATAGCCAACAGGGTGAGAGCAATTCTGAGGAATCTCTCTTTGAATCTTGCAGCATGGATGATCTTTCAATGTTTCCGAATGAACGTTAGTCTGAGAAGCTGCCCTGAAATGTTTGTCTTCTCTAGGACAGGAGTGAACCTGTGAGAGGCACCATTATGTAAAAGGCACTGGAACAGTCATTTCAAGACTGCAAGTGAAGAGATATTTACAGAAGTGCAAGGTTACTTTCTATTGTGCATCCCTTACCTACACTATCTATATATCCTCAATAAGGTTCATTCTTCCTCTCCCGTCCTTTACATTTACTGTAGTACAAATATCTACAGTGGTGGTGGACGGAGCCTGCTTTTTTTTTTTGGCACTGTTGGCCTGGAAGACTTGGAAAGTTGTCTCCAGGTATTCTTGGGCCTAGAGCATCCAGGCCTGCTGACAGTATTCTTCCCAGATGTAGGCTCACCCCACCTCAGCTTGAACTTCTACAGGATTTGCAACCTAAGGCTAGAAATGATAAAGGTCCTTTAGCCTTGCCTTTGATGCAGAGCATCTATATCTATAGTGATTGAGAGCATGTGCATATCTAGCAGATATAGTGTACTGCATTGGGTCTCCTTGGCAGTGACCAGACTGTTCATATGAACAGCCCAACAGCACATCTTCTGGAGCCGGAATGGAACTGATAACATTGCTACACTCTGCTAATCTTCTACTTATCAACTGGCTTTCACAAATCTGCCTGGTATCCCTATGCTGGTGTAAACATCATTTCTTGTTATCTTTCTGTGCTTTCAGTTGTGGACTAAAATAGAAAAAGGACTGTTTCTGAAACCAAAGATTATGGAAAGATTGCTGCCCATTGAAAAGCAAGCGGACACCAATTGTAAGCACTGTTACCCTGCCGGTTGTTCAATCAGGAGAGGGGATGGACTAGTTGCAAATGAGTTGGAGCAAGGAGTATGTATGAATGGAGATTTGGTCAGCAACATGTAGCTGATTGGTCAGGGCAATATGGACCAGTTTCCATAACGAAGGCCTTCTGCCAGTTAACAACTAGGTGATTGACTCAAGGTAGCTGAACAGCTTGTAGGTGTGAATGCTTGTGTCATAAGTCATCGAACCTCTGGAAAGAAAGGAGATGCCTTACTTTCTGCAGCAAAAACACTATAAGCTTGAAATGTGAACCTGTCACTCTGCGCTTTCTGCAAGGAAGTTCCTGGAGAAGGACGATCTAGAGGTAGAGGGTCCTGACCTGCAAAATCAATCATCTGAATGAACACTATGGACAGGAGCTGTTGTGGAACTTCTATATCACCTTCTTGCTCATGTACTCTGGCCTTACTAATAAAGCCAAGAACACTCCAACTTATTAACTGCTATTTCCAGCTAGCCTGCCACATTCAATGATCTATATACATATACACCAGGTGCCTTTGCTCCTGCACCTCTTAAAATTGTAGCCTGTATTTTATATTATCTTGCAATGTTCTTCTCACATTATACTCCTCTGCAATGCATCTGCCCACTCCATCAACTTGTCAATGTAATAAATAGTCATTCTTGCCAAGTGCAGAAACCTGATCTATGTTTTCCGTTATGCTGGATCGAAAAGACATCAATTGGGGAATTTTGTGTAATTCTATAAAATCTTTAACTTCTGTGTTGATTCAGGGAAAAGCAGGGCTTACATTCCAGTGCACTCCCACAGTAATATGTAGCATCTATCCAACTATTTTGAAAAGGCCATTATTTGCCAAGAAAAGTGGTTTGTCTTCTGCCTGGGTCTGAACAGGTACCTAGTCTCCCATAGAGCTTTGTGTGGTAAGGATCTGGGATGTGTCTTCTTTGATAAAATGTGGAAGCATTTCTCTAGACTATGTTCCTAAATCTTATCTAGTAGAAAATCCAGCAAGGTTATAGTCTCTGAGTTGGTGGAGAGTGCAGGTGAAAGGCTTGTCATTATATTACGTGAATGTTCAATGGCTTCCTCCTCAGAAGCGCAAGTGGAGTTTAGAGTCTCCAATACTAGCAACTTCTTTGCAGAGGTCTATCGGGTGCCTTTGGTATTTGCCTAAGAAGATAGAGGCAATACATTGTGTAAGAATCATAAAAACTTATGCCAGTAAGGAATGAGTTACAACTGGTAGCAATGGGAGACCAATGTAGCACAACACAGTGAAGCTTGGAAGATTGGCTGGCTATTGAGGTCTCTCCATCAGCAGTCATGTTCTTCGCCACCCCCAGATTGAGAATCTTCTCTTTGAATGGAGAGATCAGCCTGATGTCTGCCACCCCTTCCTGCTGGTCTTAGCCTTCTTGGCCTGGTTGTGGGATAATGTTTTCTCCAATGTGGCAAAATGGTGAGCAGTCAGTGATAGTGCTTGAGTGAGAAAGATGGTGAAGTGTCTCCCAGGAATGAGAAGGAAATGCAGAGGGCAAAGATGGTTAGTAATTTGTGATGATGAGAGGGGTGGGAGTTGACTGGCAGAGTTAAAGGGAGTGTGAGGTAGCAGAGTGAATGCACTGAATGAAACCACTATCTGTGTTCAGGCTAACTGTGTTCGGTGAAAGACAGGACTGCAGATGCTAGAGATCAGAGTCAAAAAGTATGGTGCTGGAAAAACACAGACAGTCAGGCAGCATCCGAGGAGCAGAAGAGTTGACGTTTTGAGCATAAGCCTTTCATCAGGAACGTTCCTGACGAAGACCTTATGCTCGAAACGTCAACTCTCCTGCTCTTCGGATGCTGCCTGACTGGCTGTGTTTTTTCAGCACCACACTTCTTAATTGTGTTCAGTGGCATGACCTTCTTTGATAGTTTGCAGGAAAACGAATGCCCACAACGCGCTCCTCCTCACCCCCGCCACCTTTGCACCAACATCGTCAGGTCCCTTTCTACAAAGAGGAGTCTGAGCTTTGTTTATTGGGCCACTAACACACTCATAGTGATGGACAACACAGTATGAAGGCCATTTTCTGGTTTGCAGCATTTCAATTGGTGCAGTTAAGCTTTACATGTCGAGCTGGATGGCAACTTTGCCTTTAGGTGACAGGATTCCCTTACAAGGGTGTCAAAGAGGCCAGTTGCATAATTTGTCAGGTAAAGAATGAAAGGTTAAGAGAGAAAAATCTCTGAGTTATGGCTGGAAAATGGTTGGAGAATGGCTGGTTGGAGGATTTACCATCAGGAAAGGGTATTAGATGGATATCAAACACATGTAAACAACTTCAAAATTAAAAATACAAAAATAATGATGATCACATTCAATGAATGGTTTTGATAACAGTTAATTGGAGGGTTTTTTTGGTGATTATCAATCAAAATGAAAATAAAAGCAAAAGATTAATTCGCTAGAATGTTAAGTCATCTTTGATTTAGTCAGTGTATATTTTTTTAAAAAAGAAATGCCTACACAAGTATAATACCAACATGAGTAAATTAATGACAATTATGCAGAAATCAACTTGAGTAAAAATCAAATCCTGGTAAAATGGCCAGCTAAATAAACATCTATGTACAATTAGAATAAGCTAAAACTTACTAATGATAGATGATGTCTTAATTATGTGCCCTGATTCAATGTTTTTCATTGTGTCCTATTATTTTTTATTCACTCTCCATACAGTAGATTTTTTTAAACCTATCATTTTTAGTGTCTGAATATACCCAACAACCCATAGATGTTAATCAAATTGAAGAAAGCCATGTACCTTCATTTACTTTGGCATTAGTCAACTCTTCCCTGATACAGTGACAAAGGTATTTACTTGTTCATGGGATGTAGGAGTTGTTTCTTCTCATCCCAATTTCCTTTGGGCAGGTGGTGATGAGCTGCCTTCTTGAACCACTGCAACCTATTTGGTGTCGGTATACCCACAGTGCTGTTAAGGAGGTTTTGACCTAGTGACAGTGAAGGAACAGCAATGTATTTCCAAGTTAGGATAGTGTGTGGCATGGAAGAGGACTTGCAGTTGGTGGTATTCTCCTATATCTCCTGTCCAGGTCTTTCTAGATTGTAGAGTAGTGGACTTGGAAGGTGGTAGGACCTTGGTGAGTAACCGCAGTGCATCTTGTAGAAGAGCATTATTCTAGCCAATTAGTGGTGGAGGAATGAAGATTTACTATGAAGGATACAGTACCAACTAAATGCACTGTTTTTCTTGGACAGTGTAGGAGTGAATCTTATGGAGATAATAATTTTTAGGAAATAACAGAGTTTGTCATGTGGCAATTTTATTCATGTATTCCACTGATACAATAAAGGAGAAGCCAAAGACTTCCCTCAATCTGGCCTAGACGTGAGGGTTCAAACATCCTCTTAATCTGCAGCTCAGATTGGAAGAAAATTCAATCGCACTCTAATTTCAACTTCAAGTAAAATGCCTTTTATACATTTTTCTTGCTACATTAACATGGAGTCACATAATCCCTCCCCATGTATACTGTTGGTTAATTAATGCTGAGTTGATCAACTATGATTGGGTTTCCAGTACATCATTTAATTAATAGTCTTGTTGCTATGATCCAAATGGACCTCTTTGGTATGTGGCAAGGTTGTTTTCCATGGTTACTTGTGACTTTGTGCCTCTCCAACAAGACAGATATGGGAGGCCCCTTGTAATTAGTTTTAAACCTTTCTTTCTCATATTTAACAATTAATATAATGTTTCTATAACATCTCAGAATCTGTGTCAATGAGTATCTTGAACAATCTTAATTAAAACCTGCTCGTAGTATTATAAATAATTAAATAGAAAAAGATTTAAAAGAAATAACGCTAATTGGTATAAAATGCTTTTATCTTTAGGACAGCAAAACATGCTGCACATTCAATCCTACTGTAGTAAACAGACTCATATTGTCCTCTATGCTGAGAACACATTAAACAAGTGTTTCTCATATTTTATAATTTCTGTTACTGCAAAGCTTTTGCGACTGTTGTTGGACATTTTTGTTGCACAGTCATGGGATAGCCCTAAAAGACAGTGTCCAATTACTTAACAAGTGTTTTTTGAGCTGCGCTCATCTTATCAATTCGAGAATATGGTATAATTCGATATGTACGATTATATCAGATTGGTGTTTAACTGCTCTGTGGAACAACTCACCTAATTTTGGTTGAACTCCAGATATTAGGAGGGACGACTTGGAAAAGGTGACTGTGCTGAGGGTCCACTTTCGTATCTAGTGTCACGTCAGTGCTAAGTGATCCACTCAAGCATTTTAGACGTTTGCAGCTCTTTGATGTAACTGTGGCTTGCTATGCCATTTCTGAGCATATTTAATGGCCAACTATATTGCTGAAGTCACAGTATAGCAGATAAGGCTGGCAGATTTTTTTTTCCTAAGGGACGCTAGTGAACCAGGTTGTTTTAAAATCTATTAAAAATAGCTCAATGGTAAAAGTAGCCATAGCCCTAGTAACCAAAGGGCAGCTATCATTACAGATAGATGACTAGTTGTGGTTTAATTTGAGGGATACTACATATGTCAGGTGAGAAGAGAGGTGGAGAAGGAGAGTACTTCATGGTAACCTCAGCTGATGCAGAATTGAACCCATGCAGTTGGCATATTTGTTTGTTGCAAACTAGTGGTCCAATCAACAGAGTTAACCAATCCCTGGTCTAATTGTAGTGCTTCTGAGACTAACCCTTTTTGATTGGAGATTTCTTTCTTCCCAAAATTAGAAATGCTTTTACACACAACTGAACACTTTTTTTTGCCATCACCATGGTATTTTTTCATTGATTAACCACCATGTAATTCATCCATACTCGCCAATTGATTAATTTATATGCAAAGCCCATTGAGAGCAATGCAGACCACCAAAAGTAAGGGAGAGGTGGGGAGAGAGGGAGGGGACTAAAATTAAATTGGGGTTGGAAGGGGAAATAAAGCACGTTACACCTTGAATTTTAAATTCTGTCAGCTGTTATGGTGCATTTTGAATGTGTATTCCCAGATTATTAACCCAGGTTTCTGAGTTACTAGTCGACTGGCCTCTCATTTTCATGGAGTAAACAGGACCTGCTAAAATGCTATCTAGGCTCTCTGACTAATAAAGATCAGGACAAAGTTTAGGAATTTGACAGTTCCACACATTTCAGGTTTGGTGATAATAGTACAGAAAAATATTTTAAAAGAGTAATCATTATGTGTAAAATAGATGGAATTAATCATTTGATTAGTATGTGTGTAGCAACTGGTGATATATATTTGTTAATATGTATGCTGTTGATAAAGAAAGTATGTAACAAACTGAATACACAAGGTGACAACGTTATTGTATTTGAAATATCTCTGAATTTATAATTTACACAGTCTGGACATTATTGTATTTCTTTAATGGAATGTAACATTTCAACTAAAAAAAGTGTTATAAGCATTAAGGTTAGAAATTTAGGAGACAAAAAGTCAATTGTGTTAAAATTACATTGGCAACTTGTTCATCCATCTTCTTAAAAAGTATAATTTATTGTTAAAGAATTAGGAATACGTAATAGAACTATGGTAATCAAACAGCAGAGAACCCAAGCAGCAGGGTGTATGAACTACATGACGTGCTGCAAAAATTCACCAAGTCTCCTTCGACAGCACTTTCCAAAACCAAAACCAAATGAGAGGCCATCTTGAAGGACAAGGACTACAGATACGTGGGAATACCAGTACCTGCAAGTTCTCCTCCAAGCTGCTCATTATCTTAACTTGGAATATACCACTGTTCTTTCAGTATCACTAGCTCAAACCTTGAAACTCCCTCCCTACACCAAATGGACTGCAGTGGTTCAAGAAGACAACTCACCATCACTTTCTCAATCGCAACTAGGGACAGCTGGCAATGCCTGCATCCCACGAGTAAATTTTTAAAAAGTGAGATTTGTAAGAATTATTGAAGGACACCATCATGATCTACAGTAAGCCTGCCCTTAGCAAGAGATGGTTATGGAATTAAACATATCGGACAAAGGAAAAAAAAATCGAATTTATGTTTTGAGGATTTGGCAATCAGATTTTTTCAGTTAACAAAAATATATATTAACAATAAGAAAATAGTTGAGGTTAACATCATGGAAAAATGCATAGGGACTGGACTGCCAATGTGAGGAGGGGTATGTTTGCTAATGATGAATTTGGAGATATGTGAATTTGAACTTTATAATTATGAATATGCCAGCAGAAAGACTTTCATTGAAGCTGAAATCTCAGTAAGAATTTGTTAAGTCTTAATACATAATGTGATGTTATTGGAAACCTGTTTCAATCAAGAAACATGGTTTATTATAAAGGAAAGCAGCTTAAAGAGTAGAGGGGTATGTAAAATTTTATTAGTAGAGACATAAAAGAAAATGGTAAAACAGTAAGTTTTCAAACTTTACAATTTTCAAGATTGCTTAGAATGGATTACAAATGAGAAAACAGTAAAGGAAGTGTGGAAAATAATGAGGAACCAGGCACTTTTCATAATTACAATTGGAAGCGTAAAGGGTCTGAGTTATATGGACTATGGTGAATTGATCTAGCTTAGTTCAAAAAAACTGCAACATTTATTCCTATATGTTACACAGCTATGAGGGTGAAACTGTTGCAGTTATTGACATAGGACAGATCAATTGGTAATCAACATGAGACCATCGGTCTCACAGGACAACTTCCAACAGTGAGCCCTAAAGTCAAATATTTACCAGAAGAGGAATAAATGGAGTAAAGTAACTATTACTCTAGTAGCAGGGAAGGCTACTAGAAAATATAATACTTGGTTGAATGAATAGTATGAGAGTCAAGATGTTAAGGCAATGGAATGAGGACGTGAAGTACAAAATGGAAGGACATTAAATGTAATGGCTGTGGGAGTGAAGATGCCCTGGAAAGAAATCACAAACCATTGAAAATATTCCCGATATTTAGAGGGGTGATCAAACAGTCACAGTATAGAAATATTGAAGGCAAGATAAAGGGAGTAATTTAACAGGGTCAAGTAATATAATATAAACCAAGAATACCACAACACTTCGAAGTCCACACAATCTTTGGAAGAAGTGCGTAGTTATTGCTCCTTGGCTTGGAGTGCTCAAAGATTAGATGAGTAATAAGAACTCTCTGAGGGGGAGAAAGTCTTCCTCTTGTTAAGATGGTTGATATGGTACTTTTCCAAGCAAAGATGTTGGATTTAGTTCTAAAATGGGATTCAGCAACAAAATCCATTGAGGTCTACATCAATAATAAGCACTGTAGAATAATACACATTTGAAAAGCATTTAAATGAGAAAGGTGTGAGGGTTGATGTTCTAATCTTAAACTGGATAATAAAGAAATCACCAAGTTGGAATGTGTGACTAGCAACAGTCAGCTATCTGACTGTTTTTTGAAGAAATGAGCAAGATCTCAGAAATGATTAAAAATACTGGCAAAAAAGACATTTGCAACTGTAATGTACACCAAAAAAGTGGGAATATAGTAAGCTGTCATTTTATGCAATGTGTTGTAATTTTCCAATTTTACTTTTTTTAAATTATAACTTATTTATCATTCATTATGTACTGAATTATTTTGTAATGTATAAAAGGGGAATCTATAATCATCTAGTAGGGGTTGGTGGGATGCCTGTGATCAAATGAAACTAGGAAACAAGTGATGATTATATGTTAATAAAATCCTGACTTTTGGTGTGCTCTCTCTTTCTAGGCAAGGAGTAGAATTCGGATAAAAACAAATTACTGCAGATGCTGGAATCTGAAACAAAAGAGAAAATGCTGCAAAATCTCAGCAGGTCTGGCAGCATCTGTAATGAGAGAAAAAAGCTGATGTTTCGAATCTAACTGACCCTTTGTCAAATTGGGAAATATCCTTGAATGGAAAAATATAGCCCATTACCACTAAATCACTACCTCTTCCAAAGGTAGTTGGGGATAGAGGAAGAACACCAAGTAAAGAGCATTTAAGTGAACTTGTTAAAAGTATTAGAAACATAGGTAGTGGTAAAAATCAGCTTTAAACACGTAGTTGTAGTTTTGACTTTGAATGATAATAAAACTGATGCGTCAGTCAGTGTATATCACCTTGAGTTTTCATTTGCATGAAATGAAAATTCATTTTCTTTTGTGAAATTTTGAGAGGAATGGATACTGATCTAACTCCACTCATTCTACATTATCTGACAAAGTTAAAATAACCCCCAACTAAACTTGGAAATCACAGCATGTCAGGCAGCATCCATTGAGAGAGAGCAAGCTAACATTTCAAGTTTAGATAATTTAGACCCAAAATTTTAGCTTGCTCACTGTCCATGCCTGACCCGCTGTGATTTCATTTTTTGTTTTCAATACAGATTCCAGCATCTGCAGTAATTTGCTCCCACATTAACTTAGTATTACCACATTGCAAATAAGTTAGTCCTTTTCAAATTCAGAATGTACAAATTCAAGTTCAATGAAAACTCAAAGAAACATAATTAGCAGAAGACAAAGGTCAGTTTTTAAATTTAAAAAGCCAAACAGACCCACATGGAACCCATCTCTACCATCAAATACCTATTGTTTAAGTGAAGTTATACTCATAATCAACATCACTGGGAAATGCTCAATTATTATCATGTTTTGAAATTTTAATTTAGAACTTTATAAATGCATTGATAAAATCAAAATATTATTTGAATTACATATGCAGAGACCAAGAAAAAATGCATCAACCAAGTTAAACAGAGTACTGTAAATTTTTAAATTAACTTGGAACATTATATGTAACTTATTGAGCAAATAAATAGCACATAGAATCCTATTGAGCAAAAATCTGTCTGTCTCCTCCTTAAATTTATTCCGTCTGCCAGTGTCTCTGATGTAGTGAATTCCATAGATACACAACCCTTTGAGAGAAGTCATTCCTTCTCATTGCTGTTTTAAAACTGCTACCCCTAAGCCTGAAACCATGACCTTTCATTCTAGATTTGCCCACAAGGGAAAACATCCATTTCTCCTCGATACTTGCATCATTGGTAATAGCATTAAGACATTTGTTAAGATCAGTAAGCACTGGTACACAGCCTGAGGAAATCAACAAAATTACAGAAGAGCTGAATATTGAAAATGGAAGCAACTGATCAATTATTTACAACTTGGCTATATTCGTTGGACAAATTGCAAACAATTTAAAAATGAGTTAAATCACATGTCAGACTGTTCAAACGGTTGTTGGGGACATGAAATAATCAACAAAGCAATTAGTAACTAGATTACCTTTGGGATGAGCGGAAAGGACTGTTAATATTGAAGAAGTAAAGAAATAATAAGCTCAATAAAATAAAAATTGAGCTGTATTGAATTGTCAGCATCCAGGACAATTAAGCTTAATTGCAATCAAAATTAATATTTCTTGTAATATTATAAGGATTTAACAGTCTATGTAAACATAGAATGCACAAGAATGAAGCTCCAACAAAAATCAATTCATATTGATAACAACATAGTTACTGGACAAACTGAAAATTACAGACAATGAATCAAATCTTTAAGCAATGTGACAGCAGAGGTTTGCATCAAGGATTTACACAAGGAGAGTGGTATTGCATAGGTTCACTGTAAGACTGCACTCAAAGAATAAGCAGATCTGAGGTAAAGCAGTAAAATGATTGGGTTAATTTTTAGAAACATTTGCCATAGTTAACATTCCCATTGAATGGATCATGTAAAAGCTTTTCAATCTTTCCCCATCTTATCATCGTCCATGGAGGAACAATTAAACAACTATTGAGAGCAGGAGCTTCATGATAGTCCCCATTGTCAATGAGCACAGATTTGACATGCAAAGATCAAAGCTGAAACAATCACAACCATGATGAGTGACAGGCTGTGAGTGCAGGTTGATTAAAATATCTATACTAAATTGTTCTGAGTGGATGATCTTGCTTAGTTTCCACTTTCATAGGTATGAATCTTTAGCTACTTCATTGCACTCCATACAACATCAAGAAGCAACTAAAAATACTTAAGATAGAAAAAGGCAGTGGCCCCTATTGATGTACCCACTGAGATTTGATTTTGAAGCAGGAGCACCAGCACGGAAGCTATCAGTGAATATGGCAGAGAATAACAAACTGAAGAGGGTTGATGCTTCATTATTGATTGAAGACTCACCAACATCCGGGACTTATGTGAACATGCTTTCATAAAACTGTTAGACCATTGTGCTGAATGACCTGGAGCAACTGAATTTCTCCATTACTTTCCTGGAGCAAGTCATTTTCAGCTCCATTGGTGGAGTGACCATGGCCATCACCGCGAGTGTATTAGATGTACAGCCCTAAAAGATAAGTGACCAGATCCCTGGCTGCTGTCTCTACAGACCACTGATTGCCTTCCCTGGACTCAATGTCCTGGATTCACAGAGCTGTCTGTGACTCACTGTGAGACGGGCACATCAACTAAACTGTGCCCAAGCCATTGAATCAATATTAGAGGCTGTCCTTGATTTACTGGGCCAGGAACCTCAAAGTGAATGGTCCCTCCTTGTCTTGTCTGAGTACCACCCTTGTTAGACTTAGAGACATGACCACCTCAGTTGATACACAGACTTGGTGCTTGGCATATATGTGGCTGACACATTGACATTGATGCAATATGATGCCAAACATCAACATGGTCACTTCTTGGCTGATGACTACTCACAACTATAACAAGCTGTATCCCTGTGCTAAACAGCTAGGAAAGACAGATGGACTGTAAGTCTTTACACTCTGACTAGTATGGCATAGCACAAAAAGACAGTACAAGGTAAGGAATGCTGTGAGTACTATGAGAGTAAGCAAGGAGCCCTGCGATGATCCATGGTCCAAACCATGAGCTGGGTGTTCGACTCCGCACATAAATTCCTGGCAGCTGCATTCCAATGTAAAGTGGCAGTGTGCTCCAAAGTGCAGTATTGAAGTGCAGAAACATACTGCAGATGGATCAGAGATCTATCATAATGATGTGGCGAGGCTGGCACATGTCAGATGCCAAGCTCTGTGGATATGAGGTGCTTTTGGCCCATAGAATACCTATTGAGTCATTGGTGGCAGGTGATGAAGACACAGAAGAGTAGCTAGTGAGCTGGAGTCAGATGTTAATGCCTGGAATTCTCTGAATCCAGTTTCAGTCCACGGATGGACTAGATTTGTTGGTAATGATGGTGATAATCCATGCTAATAGGCCCCTCACTGCCCACAGGAAAGAATCTCACCTCACCATCCAACACTTGGTTGGAAAATGTGACTTTGACCTTGATGTCAATGAAGTCCTGGCTGGATATCTTAAGCAATTTCCCCAAATTTCTCACCATGATCCACATCAGTAACTGCAATGTTCTGTTCTTTGTTCTTCTCTTTAGCTGGTGTGTACATGCAAGTTAGGTGATTCAGAAGGACTAATATTCATATTTTTATATTTTAAACTATGTGTCAATCAGCTTTTGCATCTTTGTTGAATATATCTAATAAATCAATGATATTGCTGCTTATAAAGTCACCTTTATTAGACAGATTATCATTTTGTATTTCAAAGCTAATATGGATAATGTATATAACTGGGAATTTGGGTAAAATATTTAATTAAGTGTTGTGACCAAAGGAGCAATGGGACTGGAATGATTTCTATCAGCTCCATTGTAATAAATGGCTTAGCAAGCCAGATTTAAGCAGGGCAATAAGCGTTGGTGTTGTCCACAATGTTCGCACACCGTGGAAGAATTAAAAGAAAGGCTAGCCCACTGTACAGAGAGACTTAACCCTGTGGTCAGGAGGGAGCATGTGGGGCTCTGACTGGTAAGGCTGGCGAGGGGTGAGAACTGTGATTGAGAGACTTCCAACTGGGTCTGTTTATTTTTCACGACTAGGCCCTTCCAAAGACCAGGTGAAACAACACAGCTCTCCAGACCGTCATCACCTCCAGCAACAACTCTAGGGAAGAATTACCGAACTAAGAGTTACTTTCCTTTGTCTTACTTCCACCCTCTGCTCCTTGCATATATTAAAAACAATGTTGGATACAGACATTCTGGTCCCTGCCAAGGGTCTCCTTAAATGAAAAGACCTGCACTGTCAGGTTAATGTCACCATCATGCCCGTCCCCAGTGACTGGTCTGAAACACAGATGTGGGGGGGGGGGGGGGGGGGGGGGGGCTAAAATGACTGAGTGGAAAAACTGTGGCAAAGCCTGCTGATGAACCAATCACTTTGCTGACCCATTGTCACTCCCCCACTGCAAGGTGGCAGTTTAATTCAAATAAAGCCTCTTAACTCTGTTTTTCTCTTCACAGAAGCTGTGATGTGGAGGTGCCAGTGTTGGACTGGGTTGGACAAAGTCAAAAATCACAAGGTACCGGCTTATAATGCAACAAGTTGATTTGAAACTACAACCTCAGGAGGGGCGGGGCTCCGAAAGCTTGCCTTTTCAAATGAACCTGTTCAACTATAACCTGGTATTGTGGGATTTTTGATTTCACGGAAACTGTCAGACCCATTAAGTAGTTTCCACATTTTCTGTTTTGCTCACATTTCCAGCATCGGCTATTTTTTGCTGTTCCCTGATCTTTGTACCTATGCTGAGTAATATGCTGTAAATC
The DNA here is from genome assembly GCF_004010195.1 of Chiloscyllium plagiosum. NCBI lineage: Eukaryota > Metazoa > Chordata > Chondrichthyes > Orectolobiformes > Hemiscylliidae > Chiloscyllium > Chiloscyllium plagiosum. The sequence continues at coordinate 52,179,589 of NC_057713.1, forward strand.
AGTATTTCTGAGATGCTACTAAAACTTAATTTGTTGAAATATTATAATGAGCAGCAGTTCAGACATTACTCGCTAAACCATCTGAAAAGTTTTTTTAATGTGTAAGAGACCATTTAAATGAGTGATTCCTAGAAATCAGTGCTGTCCCTGACTGGTAATTTTTAAAGCAATGTGTTATGATATTGCATTCAGGTAAGGTCCACGAGGTGCTAATCAGCTGGTGACAAAGTTATGCTCCCATAATCCTGTCAAGTACTTGTTCTACTGTCTGACCAGATGAGTACTCTGCAGATACAAAGCACACTATAATTCATATTCAGGGCAATAACTGTAAAACTGCCTTTAATACTAGTTCTTCCATGCAACCCATGTCTTGTTCAAGCAAGATTGCTGAATTGTGCAGGGTAACCACAGAATGTTGATTGGCAATTTGAAATGCTTTTCAGGGCCACTTGTCAGACAATCCACTCTCCTGGGAGTTTTTCTGAATCAGTTCGATATATCCACTGTATAAATTTGTGAAGAACAAAAGCTTTTGAAATAGAAAATCACCATTGATGTAATGATACAGTATTATGTAGGTAATACATTTAGAAATATCAGTTTTGTTGACTTCTTCTCAAGCTCTTCTTCTGCATTCATCTCCAGTTCTATTTTGATGTTCTCTGGCATTTTGTCATTCCTGGATTGTAGGTCTGACGTTGTCATTACCTCTCTATTCCTGCTAGTACTGCATCTCTTTGCTCTTCAGGGAATAGAGTTTCAGATTTACTTGAAAAATAAAGTGGTTCTACATTACTGATTCTGGTTACCAGCTTTTTTTTTAAGGTATTAATAGGTAGAGTATACTCAAGCTTTCTAATTTTAGGGTAACTTCCAAAAGAAAGCTGCAGAATTAAGGGTGTGATCTTCAAGGCTGGAGATTCTGACATTGGTATACTGCAGACCAGATCCTTGAAACCATTTTCTCCATTTGGCACAAGAACATATATTAAATAGAACATTACAGCACAAAAACAGGCCATTCTCTTGAAAACCAAATAACGTTGACAGGAATGTTTTTTTCAGATATTTGGTTATGATAAGGGATTCCGAATGAAGCCCATTTATGAGAAGGCACTAAAGGATGCTAATAATCCTTTTAGATTTCTGCTTTGTAAAGATTAAGCAAAAGATTACATCTTAAAAGTGACTCTTTACAGTAATACCAACAGCTAATGTATGGATCAGAGCAATTATTTATGTTCTTTTTTAAACAAGCTGTTAATTGGTTTAGAATATTAGAAATATCAGAACATAGGAAGAGAAATAGGCTGCTTAGTCCTTAATGTGATCATGATTGAATCGTGACCTAATTCTATATGCATGCCTTTGTCCTATATTACATCCTTTTGGTTTACAAAAATCTATCATTCTCGGCTTAACACTAACAATTGATCTTGTGTCAATTACTAATTGCAGAAGAATTGTGACCTTCTACGACACTTTAGAGAAGCGCATTGATACAGCTTTTCAAAATCATGGGAGATCTAGAAAGGGTAGCTTGTGAGAAGACTCAAGAATTGGTAGACTCTGACTTAAGGGGAATGAGAAAAGTACCGAAGGTGACATAAGGATTTTGTGTTGAATTTAGCAAGTGATTTGGAATGCATTGCCTGAGATTGAAGAGGAGGCAGGCTCAAGTTGCAGAGGTGAACAGGAGTTGGACTGTGAGATTGTTTGAGTCAAAAAGGGTGGCATTGGAAATACACAGCCAGTCAGGCAGCATCCAGGAGCAGGAGAGTCAACATTTCAGGCATAAGCCTTTCAATAGGAATTCCTGTGCTTTTCCATTGCCACCCTTTTCGCCTCTGACTTCTCCAGTATCTGCAGTCCTCACCTTCTCTCCATGAGACTGCTTGGCTGACTGCTCCATGTAAGTGGTAACCAATATACATATTTAATTAAGGGTCTTTTTTTTCCAAGGCTACCAGCATTTGTCCTGCTTAGCTGCTGCCCCTCATCTACCCACTTACCATTCCACCTCTCATAGTTCTAGCTGCCAGCCTATCCCATTCCCACCCATCACCCTGCCTGCTCTCCCACCTCAACCCTCACCCATCCACGTGACAGAATGGCACAATCATCAACCACCCTACCCCTCATCCAGTCACCTGGGAAACAATCTCTCACCCAACCTGTTCCCTCACTCACCCACCAACCACCCTGTCTGTTCTGCCACCCACTTACCAGTCTACTCCTTCATCCGTCAGCCACTTGCCACCCTAGCCCCTGTAACCACCCAACCACAACAATGGCCGTCAGCCTCATCACTCAATCTACTCTTCAATCCTGTGGTCCCATCAAGCAACTCTTCCTTCTTACTGTTGATCTGAGAAGTGCATCCAGGTTTCATGAACTACTGTAGTAAGGGGTAACTATCAACACTGGAGATCACTCCTTCCTCTTGCTCAGCAGTATATGAGAGATGATAGAATTGAGCTATATAATTGCATCAGTATCCCCTTCCCTTTTCTGTGTGCAAGCATGGTAACAGATATTCTCTAAGGGAGTGACAGTCTGATTTGTTCATGGAGCTCTGTGGGATAGCCTTCATTGATGCGTGTCCTCTACATTCCCTCTTTCTCAGGGGTAACCAGAAATCCTGTCTTATTTCTTGCCCTTGCTCCACGCAGGACTTGACAAACCTGATTAACTACTCAGCTGTCAGCTGAATAGCCCTACACTGTCCTCTGCTGATGTCTACAAAGATCCAGATTGATAGATTATACATTCCATGGTGAATTTTACTTATTCTGCATTTAACTGTATATTTAACTATTTTCAATAATACTGCATTCTGCTGCATTTGGACGAAGCCATCATACAGCCATTACTGAAACATGACCATTATGCAGTCAGCTCCTCCGACTCCTCAAACACCATTCAAGGCCTACACCCTCCCCAGACCAGAGAGTTACACATGGAGTGCTATTTTGCTTGCTACTCCTTTCCTGTCCCACACTCAGTTTTCTGTTTCTCTTCATGATCATGCCAAACAGCTTTCAGGCCAGCAAAAGAAGTGCTATTTATGTTTAAAAATGAGTCAAAGATGCTGGTCAGGATTCACAGAGCAGGAACGACTTCAATGTTTTTCAAGCTGCTTATTTGTAGCTGCTTTAGGGGACTATCAATGCCATTGCATCTCAAAAATCCGGTCGTAACATTAAAAAGGACTCTTCAACTGGCATTAATAATTTGCAGGTAAGGTTCAGCAACTTCAAAGGGGAACTGCTATCGTAAATTGAAATACTTAATTCACTTCCGGTCAACTTTTCTCAAGTGTTTATCTCTCAGTTGCAGACATACAGGTAATGTGATGTTGAAATTATAAGTAAGTTTCAAATGCAAGTACAAAGCAATGAAATAGATAAACCACCAGAGGGCAGCAAGTATCACTTTACGAGCCCGTCAAAAGTCAGGGTAGATTTTTCAACCCCAGTATCGAAGGAAAGTAACTTAAAAAAACAGGCCTGGGTCTGTCGTTTTCAGAGGCCATTTTGACAGAGATGGCATGGAGTGGGGTGGTAGATGGATGCAGGACTAACTGCCTGGATATGGTTTGTTTTGATCCATGGCCAATTAAAAAATGGTTAATAGGGATCTTCCAGTCAGCTGCTGTGTTCCATCAAGCAGCAGTGGACTAGTTCGCCTTGTACGAGCCTTCCTCCAGCGACAGTGCTGGACTGGCTGCGAAGCACACTTGTAACATTTTTCTCGGGGAGGGTGATCAGCCAGAGGTAGTGGTTCATGGAGGCATGGCTGGTATGTGTAGAAAGGGGGTTATGGTCGTGCAGTTCGAATTAGGGAGCTAGGCAGACACATAGAAAACCAGCATCGCGACAGTAGCAATCTGTGGATTCCTCACACAAATGAGTACAGAAATAGAAGGATAAGATAGATGAACATGTGACGGGAAAGAGGATGCAGAAGGGAGGGTTTTAGATTCATGAGGCTCAGGGACTAGTCTGAGGAAGGGATGGTACCCAGACAGGTAGCACCTGAACAGAGCTGAGATTTGTTCTGAACTGAGCAGTTTGGGGAGTCTGTGCTGATGGGGAGGCTTTAAACAAATTTTGAGTTCTGAGGAAGGGTCACCGGACCTGAAACGTTAACTCTGATTTCTCTTCACGGATGCTGCTGGACCTGCTGAGCTTTTCCAGCCATTTCTGTATTTGTTTCTGATCTACAGCGTCCACAGTTCTTTCGGGTTTTAAATGAGACTGACAGGAGTGTAGGGTGCACTGCTGCAAAGTGTGGTGGAGCTTCAGTGGGGAGGGGACATTCAAGGGGATGATTATTTAAAGAGAATGAATGTTCAACTTTGCAGTGTCAGGAAAGCAGAATGGCATCACATTCTGAGAACTAACACAGACACTCTGGGCCAACTGGCCCACTTCTGTACTGTAACAGTTTTATGACTCCCAAGTAAGAGAGTGCCACCTCCATTTTGAGCCAGTCAGTCCCTCACCCCACTTTTGTCCAATCAGCTGTCTGTCTTTGAGACCCACCCATTATCCTATTTGGCCAATGTGCCTGTCCTTTTTGCATTAATTGACCAATGTGAGGAGAATATAAATGACTGGGAAGTCCTGTCCATTGTCTCTAAGCATTGAGTAAATGGCAAGGAAAATTGGAGAGGATAATCCTGAAACCTGATGTTGAACCTTAGGGTAGTTGCAATGTGCGTCCAAACCCATAGACTCAAATTGAGCTTACAGTCTCTTTAATGTTCATGGGGGGAGCCTATCGCAAACAGCTCAGCCACTTGTAGAAGCAAACGTTGGGCTATTTACCATGCTGGTAATCTTCCACAGGTCAATTCAGTGAGGGGGCTATGGAATAGCAATGGAAATAGTGAGGCCCACTGAATGGGATACTGTGTAGTCAGAGAAATACTCTTACTCTTCCTGGCTTCACAGCAATGATTTTTTAAGCAATTAAAAATCTGATTCTCATGGATCTCTACAAAAAATACACCCACTATAATATTGGGTCATATGTCTTTCAAGCGTTTTTGGACATGGGGTATTGATGACAAAATTAACCTGCATTGGACTGAATTTTAATCCCGTAGGTAAAAACAATGACTGCAGATGCTGGAAACCAGATTCTGGATTAGTGGTGCTGGAAGAGCACAGCAGTTCAGGCAGCATCCAAGGAACAGTAAAATCGACGTTTCAGGCAAAAGCCCTTCATCAGGAATGAAGCTATTCCTGATGAAGGGCTTTTGCCCGAAACATCGATTTCGCTGCTCCTTGGATGCTGCCTGAACTGCTGTGCTCGTCCAGCACCACTAATCCTGAATTTTAATCCCACCTGCTTCTCAGTAGGGCTAGGAGGAAGAGGGCAAAGAAATAGATACCACATCAACAAGTGTTTAGGCCACTGCCAGATCTTTGTGTATTTTACAATGTGGGAGGCAACAAACATCCATTCACCTGTGGGTTAATTAACAAATGGTTACAGGCCTCCACCTGTAGAAGCAGGGGAGTCAACGTTTCAGGCATAAGCCCTACATCAGGAATTCCTAATGCAGGGCTTATGCCCGAAACGTCGTTTCTCTTGTACCTTGGATGCTACCTGACCTGCTGTGCTTTCCCAGCACCACACTCTTGACTCTGATCTCCAGCATCTCACTTTCTCCTAGATGTATACCTCACCAAATATCCACAGGAAATCCCAGTCACCAGATTCTTCATTTGTTCTTTCTCTGTTGGTGATATAAGCAAGGACAAGATATTTTATTGATATTTTAACTGTCCTGCTCATGACTGATAGATTATGTCCTTGAAACAGCACAGTCTATAGGGTGAAGATACTCCCAACAGTGGTGTTAACAAATGAATTCCAAATTCTGACACAGGCACGATGAAGGAATTGTGAGGTATTTGCAAGACAAGATGATAGTCAGAGGGAGATGATAGTGATCCGACAGCATGGCTGTTCTTACTTATAGTAATGGTGAATGCAAGGGAGCTGCTATCAAAGCATCCTGCTGAGCTACTGGAGTTAATCCCAAAGAATATGGAGACTGTAATTTCTGTGTGCCAGTGCTAGTGAGGATTACTGTTGAATTTCTTAAGTTTTGAGCTTCACAGATATTTGAGAAAATGTCAGGTGTTAGGAAATGAGTAGCTGAGGTTTATATTGCTACTGTAATACCAGTGTTGTTGCAATAGGTTCCTTCAGTTCTATAATTTGGAAGTTATTGAATGTCAAAAGGAAAGGACTGGGCTTTCTGTTGTTGGAGATGTTCATTACCTGGCACTTGGATGGCGTGAATTGTTATTTGCCATATGTCAACATGAGTCTGTGTATGAGAAGATGGAACAGGTTAACAGACATGATATCCTATGAATGGTGCCAAACACTGTGGAATTGTTAGTGAATCAAATCACTCCCTGACTTTATGATGGAAAAAAAGGAATTGATGAAGCAATGTAAAATCATTACACCCAGGACACCTCCTTGAAAAATTCCTGAAATAGTTATTTGTAGCAGTGATAGCTGCCTTCGAACAACTACAAATGATCTGCCCTTTTGTCATATATGACTTCAGCCATGGGTGAGATTTCTCGCTGTTGAGTTTGGCCTTAGTCAATTTCTTGGAGTCAGTCAATTGTTACCTTGATATCAATGGCAGCCACCCTCACCTCTCCTCTGGAGTTCAATTCTTAAATTCTTAATACCACATTTTGCATAGATCAACACTACGATATGCTCTGGAGTTGGATAGTTCTTGATGAACCCAAACTGAACATCGTTGATCAGCTTATTAATGAGTTGAAAAGTGTGGCGCTGGAAAAGCACAGCAGGTCAGACAGCATCCGAGGAGCAGGAGAGTTGACATTTTGGGCATAAACCCTTCATCATTCCTGATGGAGGGCTTTATGCCTGAAACATCAACTCTCCTGCTGTGCTGCCCGACCTGCTGTGCTTTCCTAGTGCCACACGTTTTGACTCTGCATCTGCAATCCTACTTTCTCCTTATTAATGAGTAGACGTCGCTTTATCCTAGTTCACATTCATGATTCATCTGAAGTCCATTTTCCATAATTTTTGACAGTTAGCCACTGTCAGTTAAGGCGCATCATAGCCATTTCTGACGACTCAAGTTTCAGTGAACTATCCATCCTCTGAGTTAACATACAACACAATAGTGAACCAAAGAGCAGGGAGAAATTTAGATTGATGAGGAGATAGAGGACCTGGGAATACATTTTGTGATTTTGACAAACATGATACCCATTCTGAGTGGTGGAAGTGCTCCACAAAATACTACATTTGCGCAAATTGTTTACTTTTCCTTCAATAAATCCTGATTATTCCTTGGAACTCCTTATTCGTTGATGGCTGGATCTTATAGTTAGAATTGAAGATGGTGCTGTCTCCTCACCTTGAAGAAAGCAATGCATAAATTTCTGCCTATCCTCAAAGTGAAAAGAAAATGTGTGATTTCTGTGTGGCGTTCTCTCCCAGTGAACTGAACACAGGGCAGCCACAAGACATTGCCACAAAGTCTGACGAACCTGACATAAGGATAAGGCCACAATTCAGCTAAATTCATTAAGAGAGGGGAGTAGAGTTCAAATAATCTTTTAGTTATTTTAAAGGTAGAAGCATTTCTGGAAGAATTTTAAATAAAATGGCAAAGGATAGGGCAGATTATTTTAAAAAACTGACAAAGTGAAATCAATGCTTTTTAAAAAGGCATGCAAAGTAATTAACTTTATTTTAAAAAGCTATGCACCTGCTTGAAGAAAATAAAATGTCAAAGTAAAAAATAGATGAGGTGATTTCACAACTATAGTAACAAGAATCTTAATATATTCCTCAATTGGGTGGAACTGCGATATCAATAACTTCTAGGGGACAAGAAATATAGGGCACTGGAAATTGTTAGCCTGTTGGTAATGAAGGAAGTGGCAGAGAAATCTTATGGTTACTACCCGTATCATGCTACAAGTGTATATCAATCTTGGCCAGGAGTGTAATGAGTTAATACAATTTACTATGGTTTGCTTGGCTTCCAATCACTTTTCTATGATCTTTAACATAGAATCCACGTGTATTCAAAGTTAGATTGTCCTTCACATTTTATGTTTGATTTCTTTAACCAGTGCATTCTGCTTCTCAGACGTCTTCTGATTGTTCTCCCTGAATGAATATAATTTGACACAAGTTAATTAGTTCTCTTGGTGCAGGGATTCCATTACAACCTTCTGCTTCTCTTGGCTTTTGTCCTTATAAAGCTTTAAATATTTCACACTCTCAAAGATTAGGTCCTAAATTATCCAAGAAAATATATTCTTCTTGTTCCAGTTCCAATGTTATTGGCGTGTCGTCTTTGTCACAAGTATTTCTAATGTACTCTTTCCATCTGTTCTTTACTTCCTATAAGCAGTGTCCTATCTTTACTATCAGTCCTGCTTTGTATTTACTTCCCTTTCCTCCCTCCAGTTAGTTCCTTTACTTTCTCACAAAGAGTCCCTATTTCATTTTATAGTTCTTCCAATCCTCTGCTATAGGATCTTTTGCATGATTCATCTCTTTTCTTAACTGATTGTGTTGTTTCTTATACATTTGTTTACCTTCATTTGTATTTTTGCTCTTCCACTTTCATCTCATCTATTTCCTTCAACATTTGTTCTGAGATCCTTGACTTTCTAATCTATTTCCTTTAACCACACCAATATCTTCTTTAGTACTGTTCTTTCTAAGCTAACATTTTTCAATCTATCTGAATGACCTTGGTTATTGTTTACTCAACTCTTATTAATCTCTAAACTTTGCTGTACTGCTTCACAAAACCTGACCCCTCCAAGTTTGGCATCTTCTGTTTTACTCACTCTGGCTGTTAATTTCATTTTGATTCGCTTCTGACGATTCTTTTTTCCCCTTCCACGGTGATTATGTTGTGAACAGTGTCCATGTCTGTATCAGGGCAGGCTCTTGAACTCTTTATGTTGTTTCAATATCACTGCTTGACAAGCATGGCATCAATACTGTGATCAGTTTTGTTTTGGGGAAGATCAATATGAAAGGAGAGAGACCTTTGGAGTGATAAGAATGTTGAGCAAAAGAAGCAAGCTGCGTACACCCACTTGGTGGATTATGAAAAGTTTACGGACAGGTGACTTCGCCAAAGCTGCCAGTGAAGGTTGGAGGAGATCAGGGATGGCTGGAGAGTTATAAGAATAATCATAATTCTATACATGGGACAGACTGCTACAATTAGGATTGGCATGAGATGATACAAAGCTGTCTGCTCTCATCATTGCTAATATCGATATAGAAACCATGATTAAAAAAAACCTTTATTGTTTAACCCAAATTGCTCAGAGGGCAGTTAAGAGTCAATCATATTGCTGTAAGTCTGCAGTCATATGTAGGCCACACCAGGGTTGCTTACCCTAAAGGACATTAGTGAATCAAATGAGTTTTTTTACAACAATCAATGATAGCTATCTGTTCAACAATAAGCCAGCTTCTTTAGTTACAGATTATATTTTTGATTGAATTCAAGTTTGACCACCTGCCATGATGGAATTCAAACACTTGACCCCAGAATATTAACTTGAGGCTGTGGGTTACTAGTCCAGTAGCTTTACCATTGCACCATCACCTCCCTGCCAAGGCATCACCAGTTGGTGAAAGACATGAGATTTCTAGAAGTTCAGTTCCTAGTTGCTAGCACAGCAGAATATGTGTTGTTACAAGAGGATGAAATGAATGAAGTAATTAATGTTGAAGAATGAAATTATGACAAAAGAAATGAAAACTATTAAGATTGCTAGAAGCAATGCTGCAGAAATAAAGATCAAAATGAATAATCAACAGTTGGAACAAGTATCACAATTTAACGGAAAACATCTTGTCAGAAGATGATTATAGTCAATGTTACAGCCAAGTCTAGAAGGGGAAATGAATTCCTCTCCTTTCACTCCTGATGTTGGTATAGAGTTTGAATTTTTAAAAGATGTGTTTTTTTCCAATTCAGTATAGACTTGGCCATTTGTAAAGATATAAAAAGTTAAAAAGTAAAGAATTGTTTTTATTTCTAAAAGTCTCTAGGATGCTAGTGAACCTGATGGGCTTTCCCTCTGACAATTAGTTCATGGTCATCATTAGCGTGTTAACTCCAGACATTTTATTGAATTAAAATTCCTCAAGCTGCCATGCTAAGTTTTGAATCCAGGTCCCCACAATATTACCTGGTTCTCTGGATTAATAGTCGTCCAATAATACCACTGAGTCATTGCCCATCCTTGGAAAGCAGTAAGGCCCATGAGTACAATATTTATACATGTTAATGTCCTCTTAGTTTTCACGAAGATCAGTGGTAATGTGACTGAAGTAAATAGGTTGTTTTTCTGGAGAAGTTTCTTTTAAACTGCAAATGTTACTTTCTCAAACTGGATAGCATGATACTTGAAGTTCATTTTATTTTTAAATTCTCTATCTCTGTGATGCATTCTAACTTGTAACAGAATGTGGGTCTAAGCTTAAAAATAGCTGTTGAGAGAGGGAAAGAGAACAGCTATCTATTCCATTTGTCAGTCATCATTATATTACTGCCTTTCTGTCATTAACAGACAAGTTTATAATCATAACTTTGCACAAGGGCACATTTTGATCCTGTGAAAGTGACTTTTGACAGCAAATGAGAGAACACATATTCAAAAGGAGCTTTTAATTGCCCACTGTCAAAGCTATCAAGGTGCCTTGAAAATAGAAAAGGTGTATCAACGTTTGTTTTTGCATTATTTAAATTCATTCATGAGATGTGGGCGTTTCTGATTAAACCAGCACTTATTGCTCATCTTTAATTGTTTTTGGGGTAGATGTTGCAACCCTTTCTTTTGCTGATATACTTTAATGACCTGGCTCTTGGAGTGCAAGGGAAAATTCCAAATGTTGCAAAACACACTAAACGTGGAAGAATTATAAACACTGAAATGGACAGTGTGCAACTCCAACAGATATTGATATGTTGGTGAAGCTGGAGGATAGGTGGCAGTTGAGGTACAATGCAGAGAAGTCCAAATTGATGCCATTTGGTTGGAAGAACATTGAAAGGCAATGTAAAGTACAGGTACAATTCTAAAGAAGATGCAGGAGCAAAGGGGTCTGGGTACATATGTGCACCGATTACTGAAGATGGCAGGACAAGTGGAGAGGGCAGTTAATGGTGAATACAGTATGTTGCGCTTAATTAGTGCAGGCATAGCATAGAAAAGCAAGGAGGTGATGTTGAACTTTTGCAAGATGCTTGTTAGATCTCAGCTGGAGTATTGCAGATAATTGTGGGTGCCATTTCACATGAAGGATGAGATTGTCATTGTACTCTTTTCAATACAATGTACAAGAATGAATCTAAGAATGAGAAACTTTAGTCAAGATGATAGACTAAAAGAGTTGGGACTGTTTCCTCTGGAGAGAAAGCTGAGAGGAGATTTGATGGAGGTTTCCAAAATCATGAGAAGACTGGACAGAGTTGATAGGGAAAAACTGTTGCTCCTCATAAAAGAAAAAGAATGAAAGATCATAGATTTAAAGTGATGAGCAAAGGAAGCAAGGGCGATGTGAGAAAAAAAAAACGTTTCACACAGTAAGTAGCTAGGGTATGGAATACATTGCCTGGAAATGTGTTGGAAGCAAGTTTAATTGAAGCATTCAAGAGACCATTGGATGGTCATTTGGATAGAAATGGTATTCAGGGCTATGGAGAAAAACAGGAGGTTGGTAATATTGCTCGCTTGAAGAGTCAATGCAGGCACACTGAACACAATGGCCTCCTTCTGTGCTGTAATGGTTTGGTGATTTTTGAGAAGATGGTAGTAAGCTGCCTTCGAAAATGGCTTCTGTTTGTCCGATGTAGGTACACCCACAGTGTTGTCAGAAATGCAGGATTTAGACCTGGTAACAGGGGAAGCTGAACTTGAATTCAGCTTGGAGTGGAACTTGCAGGTCATGGTATTCTTTTCCATCTGCTGTTCCTGTCCTTTTGGTCATAAAGGACATGGTTTTGAAGATGAAAAGTCTTGGCTGCAGTGCATTTTGTAGATAGTGCACACACTGCCACTATGCATCAGTGCTGGAGGCATTATTTTAAATTCACTCATGGGAGGTGGTGTTACTGGCATGCAGCATTAATTACCCATCCTTACTTGCCCTTGAGAAGTGCTGTTGAGCAGTCTTCTTGAATTGTCACAATCCATGTGCTATAGGGTAGACCTACAGTGCTATTAGGGAAGGAATTCCACAATTTTGACTGAGCAACAGTGAAGGAACTATGATATATTCCCAAGTCTGGATAGCGAGTAGCTTGGAGGGGAACCAGAAGAGTGGTGGTGCTGCCATGGATTTGGGAGATAGTGTCTCAGGACTGAATGTTGGAAATGATTGTGGGCTGCCGATCATACATCTTTTAATGTGATGAGCTTCTTGAGTATTTTTGGAGATGCCCTCATCTGGGCAAGTGCAAGACCTGTACCTCATAGATGGTGAGAAAGGATTAAGGAGACAGGAAGTGAATTACATGTCACAGCATTCCCAGCTCTCATATTCACAGCATTTATATAGCTTTTCCAGTTCAGTTTCTGGTCACACTAACTCCATACGATGTCAGTGATGGTAACACCATTGAATGTCAAATGGAGAAGATTTGATTCACTCTTGTTTGAGATGTTCATTGCCTGACAATTATGTAGCACAAATATTACTTACCACTTAGCAGCTCAGGCCTAAATGTTCTGCTAACTGTTTTTGCTTCATATGAATATGGACTGCTTCAGTATCTGAGTAGTTGTGAATAGTGCTGAATATTGTGCAATCATCAGCGGAAAATTGTAAAACGGTCCACTGTAGCAGGAAGAATAAAAAAGAAGCATGACATCTAAATGGTGAGAGATTGCAGAGCGCTGAGATGAAAAGGGATCTGGGTGTACTCATGTATGAATCATAAGAAGGTTGATATACATGAAGTCCCCAATTTATGAATGACAGACTTACGAATGCTTGTACTTACAAATGTGATCCCATATATGGGTATAATATTAAAGATCTGACTGAGGAACATTCCCTGTAGTTACAGGCTATTTTATATTGTTCTCCATTGATTTTACCAGCTTGTACATGAATTGACTTGTGAATAGACTCAAAAATGGAACCTATTTGTAACCCAGAGACTACGTGTATAGGTGCAGATACTCCCAGACCTACTGATCCTTTCCAGTTATTTCTGTTTTTGTTTTTTGTTACAGCAAGTAATTTTTTCATTACTCACAGGTGGTGGGTCCTCCCATAGTATTTCTTGATTTTTTTCTTCTTGTAATGTATCTCTTCTGAGTATTCCGAAATAGCCCTTTAAATGTTTGCCAATACATATGTAATGATCACTGTCTTAATGTGACTTGCCAATTCACTTTCATGCCCTTATATAAAGGAAACTTTAAAATTAAAGTTTAAAATACCAGTCTTGAACACATCTTTATATCCCTCTAACTGAATGCCAAATATGATCATATTATGGTCATTGCTATCTCAGACTTCCTAAAGTATGAGGGAATACATTAGCTCTTTCTCATTGCACAATAGCAGGTCTACTATCACTTGCTTTCAGCTTGGCTCCAGACATGCTGTTGTAAGAAACTGTGGTGAAAACATTCTATGAGTTCTCATCGAGTCTACCTTTGCCTGTCTGATTTTGCCTGTCTATACCTTTGACAAACTCTCATTATTTCTTCCTTTATATTCTACCTAACTAAGTGATTACCATTAAGGAACCTGTACAGAACTCCCACAAGTGACTTTGTACATTTATTATTTTTCATCTCTGCACAATCCATTTCCACATCTAGTTTCCTGAATTTACATCATCCCTCTCAATTGTGTAATGCAATCATGAATTAATAGAGTCACTCCTCCACCTTTTCCTAGATCCCTATCCTTCTTAAATTACATGTTCTCTTTAATATTCAGATCCTAATCTAAGTCATCCTGCTGCCATGTCCCTGCAATGGTTATCAGTTTGTACTCATTTATTTCTGTTTGCACTATGAGATTTATCTGTTTTGCATTGATGCCATGTGCTTTCAAATACAGCCTTGAGTTTTACTCTTTTATTTTTGTAAACTCTAGTCTTATCTTTTCATTTACACTTAGATTTGTACTGTCTATATGTTTCTGTCATAGTCATTTTAATCATTGTCCATGTCAAGATCTTATTCTCTTATAACTATACTTTGATTGACGCATCTTCCCAAATTTGATTCCTTTCCCCATTATTTGCCTCTCTATTTACACTGCTGAATTGGCCAGTCCTATCCATATAAAACTTATGGGTTCATGTGGATTAACCTGCTTCTTCTCTTTCTGATTTTGCTTCTTCTTTAGTTATGTTGACACCAAAGTAAGTATTTGTATTCTAAACTCCCATCACATCGAAAGTGCATAATGAGTAGAAAAGGCATTCTCTATCACACAACTTCAATATGATCCAGTCCATGTGGAAAACATTTATGAAAGCAAATGAATGTGTAAATGTTCTAGAAAATCTGGTCTCAGCTACTCTACAATTTTTTTTTACATGTAAGCATTATAACCTCAAGAAAGATGTGCAAATGAAAACATGCCTTAACAACTCTATAAATGAATGCTAAAGATTACTGGTGATTTGAATCCATTAAAGTGGAGAGTTGGTGCCTTTCGACCACTGCATTGACCTCCTGTATTTTCACTGTGGGTAACAGGGTTCAGTGCTCACAGAACCACAGCCCTGGGTTTACATTATCTTTATTAAAATGCTTGGATACTGGCTGTCTGCATTGTGAGTGCCTCATGGTGGAGGTCACATGACTATGGAAAAACCAGTAAACACATTTGTACCTTATTGAATGTCAATTCTAACATGATGTGTAGATGTAATTTACCGAAGTAATGCACTGCGTAGACATGGTTCTCACATCAACAATGATTTGTTATTCTTTCTATAGTGTAACTTTATCCATTTATTTGCACACATGATGATTATACATTTGTGTCTTGTGATGATGCACACATGGGTTGTCAGCTCAACTTCAACACCTGCTGGTTGAAATGATGTACTTGCTGGTTCAGATATGAAATTTCCCCAGCTAACTCTACTGATGTATACTATTGCCTTCGGCACTTTTTTCCTTCAGTTGTATTAGTTGTGTCCAGTAAGGCATATTTTTCATTTTTTCAACTTCAGCCTGAAATTCTGTTTGGGTCAGGTGTTCTCTGTCTCACACTTTGTTTGTTTGTTTATCAGGCGATCTGGCATGCTAAACACTAAACCTCTTCTGCAGTGTTTGGGTTTATTAGTCCAGGTGTTTGATTTGCTCTTTCTGAGATGATGGCTTTAGTATCACATATAATATCAACAATCCAAATCTTCACTCTTGGATTCTCAGACTAATTTGGCCTCTCGGGATGAGCATTATTCTGTTACAGAGCCTCAAATTTCCCTTCCAGTGTTTAATTTCTGGATTGTATCGGGTGTAACATTACACAGGTCTGTCAAGCGAAGCTGATGATGTTCTAGGAAACACCAGTCTCAACCTGGCCCTTCATGTTCATTTCATGCCTTTCTTCAGCTCTCTTCATTGCAATAGTTACAAGCCGTTTTTCTCCTTTAGACTTGTCATAGCCAACCTGATCTAAGATATAGGTTGACAGGTCCAAATCTCCATTCAAAATTCTCTAGTACTTCCACTTGGACTGTCTGAATTGTCATATAGCAGCTCTATAATGATCATTGCTACAATCAGTATAAACCTGTTTGCTTCCTAGCTAAACACTTGCCGCTGAAGTGACTTGGCTTCTTGCAATCAAACACATGGGGACATACTTTCTTTTGCATTATGAGATAATCTCTGCAATATTTGAAACCTCTCCTTTGGCCTTTATCTTTCTGCTGGCCCCTCTTTGGATAGCCATTGCTTCTTGGCACAGTACTGAACTTTGTATGTGTAGATTCCTTTTCAACACAGTGTTCAAGTCTGTGCTACTAACCAAAATAGTTCACAGGGCTGGACTGCTTCTTCACATTGTGAACACTGTTCTCCTATGCATGTGCTGTAGATATTGATTTACAAGCTCTGAGTTTCTGCACATGTTTATAGCTTATTCAAGAGTCAGATTCTTTTCTCTTAGCAGTCGTGCTGCCATTATGCCTAAGATGATTCTAACTTTGATGAGATTATCTTTCAAGTGCCTAAATGTGCAAGTTTCTGTGAACTGTGTTGATGCAGTCCAGTATCTATGATTAAGCTTTTTTTCATCATGAGCTCTAATATAGAACATATAACATTTATAAGTTACATTCAGTTGGGGTTCAAAGCATGCCTTCAAGGTTTTCGCAATTTCTGCAGTCAGTTTTCATTCTCTTACTCAGAGAAATTTGGGTGAAATACACTGAAACATTCTAGCCACAGCAGTGATAATAGCATAGCTACTCTTAGTTGTTCTGGCTTATAAATTAAATCTGTCACAATCCCATAGTTTTGCCATTGTGTGTAGAGAATCTGCCATTTCTGTTTGATATCACATTTCATTCTGAGCAGTGACAGCAGAGGAAATCTGCAGCCATTATTGACTCGCAAACTTTTTAAGCTTTGGCTTGCTTCTTTGTTCTTGTTTCAGTGATTTTTATTTATAGTGACTTTCACAGTTCTGAAGATGTCTGTGTTCCTCTTTTAGAATCTGTGTTACTATGCGCTCTTCAGCACTCAGTCTCAGCTCCCACTCCCGATACCAGACTCTGATTACGGAACGATAACTTGGATTCAGCGATCCCTGTAATTTTCCTCCACAAGAACCTCTGAGGTCTGTGTATGGCAGTCTCACCCAGAAGTGGAAGCTTTGCATTGGGACACAGGTTGACATGCACAGAGCTTCCCAGTTGTTGTAAAGTTGCTCAGCTTAGAGGGAATGTTACCTGATGTGTACCGTGATCATATTGAGATTTTTCTAAGATAGCTGTCTGTCTGTCTCATGGTGGAGGTAACAGGACTCATGGCAGACCAAGAGACACATTTGCGCGTGATTGCAATTGAAGCCAAATAAACATTATATTCCTGGTGGAGCAAGCAATCCAGTATGAGCAACTCTTTTGGAATTAATCAAGTGGGCACTTCAACCTTGGGACAAGGTGGAAAGGGGAGAGATGGTGACTGTGTGAGTGATATGGGAAAGGTGCTGGTGTCCCTGACTGGAGGGTGGTCAGTGATGGGTTGCTGGTATCAGTAACAGTTGGGGATAGTGGCAAATGCTGGGTAGGAGCCCTGGTGACCATCAGAGCAGAGGGAGAGCCTTAATATGTTTAGAATTTTGAAAAAAATAATTACAATGTCTGTAGTTTGTTGCACTATCACATTTAGCAATGAAGGTAAGCAAACTAACTTTGAACACCCATTGTTTATATAAATTCCAGATACAGTACTGTGGTTGGATTTGGAGATGCCATCTTCAAGTCCACTGTCACCATGTGGCTGACTGCGGGACTACAGCACAGCTCAGAGAAGTCTCCTCAATCAATGGCCAATCAAGGCTTTAGAAACTTGGGCTAGATGATTTTCCAGGAGAAAAAAGGAATAGTTGCTCACCATGAATAAATAACATGTGGCAACCTCTAGATTTCTGTGTTTAACTCTGTATTTTGATTTGATTTAACTTTTACTACAAAATACAGTGAAATGAGTTGTATAGTGTCACCACTCTCTGGTGCCATCTTAAAACACAGAAAAATAAACCAAAGCATATAAAGGCACAGAAATGAAGAAATCAAGGAAAAGTGTCCAACACTTCAGTCCTACTTGTTAGGTGCTCTGCCATTAGCCTGGTGGTCAGGCATGGGTCTCCTTCAGTACATTGCAGCCACTGGGACAAAGGTCACCACTCTTCAGTACCATATCACCTCCACCGATGCCTTGCCAATATGAGTCCTCAGTGGACCTTGCCACTACAGATGCCACCGATGCTGCTGGGTACCCCACTGCCCCAAACTCGACTCCGCCACCACCATGAGCTTGGTTTAGGCCCAACTCACTGGTGCAACTGCTGTTGATGCTGCTAGATCTTGTACTGGGCCCAAACGTGCCTCTACCACCTCCATGAACCCGCAATGGACTCCGACACTGCCAGGAAGCCAAATATGTCTCCATCGTAGCAGCTATGTGTTGGCATTAGGACTACCTTGTTGATGCAGAAGCTGCCGGAAACACAAACCCGCTTCAGAAGCCACCACCACGAGTCCCTGCTGGGCCCACTCACCATCGCCGATGCCATCGCCACCACCCAGCTCTTCAAGAGTTAAGTAAAATAAAAGAAGAAGATTGAAAAAACAGAGAAAAGGACAAAATAGATTCCAGAGGTTACATCAGTATAACAGATAAATAGCAAGATACTGATGTTGCAACAACAAAATGCAGGCCGGTGTACTTACTTGTCATGTGATCTCTCTCTGGTGATCAGTTTTTCTTCTCTTCAGTTACATTTGTTATTTTGTGTTGAGGAATGTAATGTTACATTCAATACCAATATGTTTCCTGCAGCTCCTGGGATTCTGTTGAATTTGAATATTTTCCTAACTTTCTTATCTTTGATACATTTCTGTTCTAGGTGGGAATTTTATACCCAGAAATAAATCTTGCTGTTTAACAAAATCAGTGATTGTTTTCACAAAGAAATTACCTCAGTTTTGAATTCAGGTAGAGAGCACAGCAATATATTCACCTGGGAATGATAGTGAGTAGGTTTGGCTGACTTTAAAAGTCAGGCCTTAGTTTCTTGCCACTGGCTAACCTTTCAGTTTGAAGTGGCTTCCCACTAATTAGAATTTTGCTTCTGGAGATAGCCACCCAGAGCCAGAGGCAAGGTTTCCTCTCATTTTTGTTGTTCTCACATAGACTTCTGATTGCTCTGCGCAAAATATTTCAAATGAAGTGGAAGTCATCTGGTGGAGGATGACAACAGAGGAGTTGTCCTTTGCACAACAGTAATGGGATAATTAGAGGAACAGTCCTGACCAGAGAAGGATATTGTGCAGCAACCTTCCATATGGAGCCTGGAGTAGTATGCCTGCTCCCTTTGGCCTGTCAGGAAACTAAATCAGAAGTAGAACTCTTTTGACTAAATTTAAGAAAGAAACATTCATCTTTGTAAAACTCCTTTCAGATGCCCGATAACCACAGTCATGCAGTGAAATACTTTTGAACTCTAGTTGTTGTTGTTATATGATTTGTTAAATGTTTCTCTCTCCAGATACTGCTAGACCCACTGAGTTTCCCAGCATTTTTGTTTTGTTTATGTTAATGCTTGTTAACAATGCTGTAATTTGAATTTACTCTCACGTTGAGCTTGATATCTTACAAGAGATAACCATATAACTTACATGATCTGCAAGTGGTGATGAAGGTGCATGCGATGAACCTACTTACTCTTCATGAAGATTAAGCCTATTTCTGCCAAAGATGTTTATGAGATTCTTTCCTAAATGATATCAGTAGCTTAGACTTACACTAGCAGGCAAGATAAGTAGCAATGAATCTAGCTAAGTATCTGGCAGAAAACAATAGAAACAAGTATTAGTACTGAGTGCACCCTGGGGCAGGATTTTGAAACTGTTAGCAAGAGAATTTGAGGACAATTTACCTGGATTGATCACCCAACAGAATTAGTAAAAGTCTGCAGTGTATTTGGATGTGTTACTTTTCTTTTTTTAAAAATGATCTTTGTTATTATTTTCTATTTTAGAGTGTTTGCCTGATGGTTGAGCCTTTCAGTCTAAATTGTTTTAAAGGGTTAATTTGGGACTGACTAATTAGATATGTGCAACTAAATTAAACTGAATCAAATTTAAATTTGAAACTGTACAAAAGCTCCACATTGAGTTTGTCAATTTCAGACCATAATCTCTGTCTTTATGATGCCCCACACTGCATCCCTGCCATTTTGCCCCCTTTGTTGCAACAAACTTCATCCAGATATTCTTGTTTTCTCAAGTGTTCATTATCCTACCCACTAATCCCTACTCTGGGAATATCTTTGTGTTTCTTTATTTGCCACATCACTACTTTTTTTTTGCTGTTCCCACATTATTCATTTAATGTTTTCTCTCTTCTGCCCGATCACAGAGTTCTCTATAGTTTCTATCTTCTCTCATTTCACCTCCTTAAAAAGTATTGTAGTTATAACATTTTCTCATGCTGATGAGAGTTTACAACCTGGACATTAATGAGCCAAATGGCTTTTACAACAATCAATGACGGTTTCATGATCACTCTTAATGAGGCTAGCTTTATTTTCCAGATTTATTAATTGAATTTAATTCCCAACTCTTCAGTGACAATAAAACTAATTCTAATACTAATTGATTCTGTGATGGGATTTGAATCATCTTCAAACAAAGGTTCACTTAGCCACTGTCATCTAGACTGATGAGTTGCTATTTTGATAACTTTTCTGATCAGATGGATGGCTGGGAATGATACCACACTGTGACAGGACGTACATCCTGTATTTGGTTAAAATTTCCTTTGTATTAAAATCAAAATGAGAATCTGACAGTGTTATAACTTGGATTTAAATAGTCCCTTCAACAAGATAAGACATCCTAGCAGCCTTCAAAATGACTTGCCCCTGGAATAAGTTATCTCACCATATAGATGACTTTCTGGCTGTGGGCCCATTGCTTTAAATCCTGTAACTTGATGTTAAGGGTCCCTCTGCATCAAGGCATTCAACCATCATCACTATCACTATTGACCACAAAGGATGACATCATTTACCCTGAAAAAGACAGGATTGTATCAGATAAATTTATTCACTCATGGATCAATCTGTAGTTTTCACAAAACCACTTTGGGCAACCTGTCACTTTAAAATTTTATTTGCAACTTAGGTTTTATCCATAAGACATTATGCTGTTATTTAGTTTGTGGTTTCAAGATGGAGAATTTTATAAGTTGCCAAGTATGACGTGGAAAAACTCTACCACTCTTTAATCCCAGCTATCTTCATAATGGCACTTTAATAGGCACTTGGAACTCACACACCAATGAAAACTTAAATTGGTTATGAAGTCTGTCAATATTGGTCTCCTTATTTAAGGAAGGATGCAAAAACATTGAAGGCAGTTCAGGAAGGTTTACTAGGCTAATATTTGGATTGGAGGGGGTTGTCTTACAAAGAAAAATTGGACAGGTTTCTATCCATTACTACAATCAGAGGTGACTGGATTGAAACACATAAAATCCTGTAGGTTTAGACAGGGCAAATGTTTCCTTTTAGGGAAGAAATTAGAACTGGGGACTCTAGTGGTTACTGTTTAAAGGTAAGGGATTACCCATTTAAAACATAGTAGGCAAGACAGATCCTTCAAATCAGATTCCAAGCTGAGATCTGGCTTCATAGATCATATGTTTCCATTTAATGGGTCTTGCACTTAAACAAAGCAGACATTGCTATGAAGTTTGTTCTGCAAAAGAAATGATGATGAAATAGAATAATTCAAGCTATTTACATATAACACAAATATTTCAAAATACAACGTAAAATGCAATCCCACTTATCTCAATCTCATTATGTTACAGTACTCCAACATCAGACAGAATTCCCTTGTCTATCATATCCATCGGTTTGACATAACTGCTCCTTTCAGTTCTTGGTCTTGAGATTTTGATAGCCTCTTCCTTGGGTACTCACACAACTGAGCGTAACTTTTCTCAGATTGTTTGAGTGGGGAAATGGAATTGAAGCGTAAAGCAAACCATGATTGTGTTGAATGGCAGGGCAGGCTCAATAGGTTCTAAGATCTATTCTTGCTCCTAGTTCTTCTGTTTTTGTACATTTAAAGTTTGAAGTAAATTTCCAATGTAAATAATAGCCTGAGAAAATAAACTACTCAATATTTGATCTCAGATCAATATACAAAACAGCTCATTCTTTAAGACATTTGTATCTTGTAGCAATATTTAGCTTTTATTATTGGATAAAAGTGCTGTTCTGTTTTTTTCCAATTCCTATTTTCCGGCTTTTGAGCTAATGCTATTATAATGGGCATGTTTATTGTAGAAAGCTGCTTATTTTTTGATTGACAAGATTACATTTCTTTCTAAAGCTCTGCCAATGACCATTTCTGCATCTTAAATACTTCATGTGACTCATTCTAATGGATTCTCTATTCCTGCCCTAATGGTTTTTCCAAATCTTTATATAGTCCTAGCTATCTATAATTTTGACATTACAAATACCTACCTAAGCACAAACCCATTTCACTAGTTATTTTAAGTCTGATACTCAACAGTCATAAAATATGTGATCTGAATATTATTTTATGAATCATTAACCAGATTGGAACAAAAATGTAACAGTTCAAAATATCTTTTTCATTCCTGGTGAATGAGATCTTCGACCCTATACACAATTTTCTATCACTGAGAAAGTTTTCCAGCTGGAAGAATAAAGACATCTAATTATATAAAATGCCAGAAGCGACAGTTGACTAATAAAAACTCATTCCTGATGAAGGGTTTATGCCCAAAACATCGATTCTCCTGCTCCTTGGATGCTGCCTAACCTGCTGTACTTTTCCAGTATCACACTTTTCGATCCTGATCTCCAGTATCTGCAGTCCTCACTTTCTTCTAATAAAAACTAGCTGATAACAAGATTCACTTCTCTTTACCCAAAGCGTGGTGAGACTGTGAAATTCTCTGCCACAGAAAGAGGTTGAGGCCAAAACATTGAATGTTTTCAAAAAGAAGTTGAATACAATTATCAGGCTTGAAAGGTCAAAGGTTATAGGGACAAAATGGAAAAGAATGTTTGATGATCAACCATGACCCTATTGAATGGTAGATCCGGCTGGAAGGGACAAATAGAGTCATAGTCATAGAGGTTTACACAGCACAGAAACAGACCCTTCGGTCCAACCCATCCATGCCAACTAGATATCCCAACCCAATCTAGTCCTACCTGTCAGCACTCGGCACATATCCCTCCAAACCCTTTCTATTCATATACTCATCCAAATGCCATTTAAATGTCACAATTGTAATGACCTACTGCCACTCCTATTTTCTATGTTTCTATGCATGTGCTTGAAGCTTTCATAGAGAGAGTAGAGAGAGTAAAGCATCTGATCGAGGTCATGATTTTGGTAAACAACACAGAGTCTTTTTTATTTCTTCTGATTTTATTGACACAGTGTTCTGAGCATTCATCACTTGTTTACTTTAAGTTCCAAATACAAATTCGTATATATTTACATCCTCTCTATTTTCAGTGTTGAATTACAATCTATTATGAGTAGCTAACTTGTTCTTCTCTCAACCTAAAGATTGGAATTCCTTGCTAAGCTCAGTTTTTCATTCCTTTTATATAGTCCTCAAGCTTTTAATACTGAGGTTTGCTGATAATTAATTACAAAGATGATTGGCTTGAAGACCATAGCCAACTTCCTTTGTGTTAATTATAAATTTACCCAGTAACAGCTTTTCCCTATGATTCCCATTGACTCCATCTGTAGTGGTGCCAGAATCTGCCCAATGCTACGTTATTGATGGAACCCGATCTGAATATCGATATGCAAGTTTACACTGAGTTTGATAGGATTATTTGACACTATCTATCATTTTGCTGATCTTGAGAATAGACTGATGGGAGGCAGTAGGTCAGATTGGATTCCTCCTTTCTTTGTAAATGGGACATACCAGTGCAATATTCAGTTTTTATCAGGAAGATATCAGTACTGGAACTCCACTGGAACTGGAGCATTATGCTAAATACATGTCTGTTAAGCAATTATTTCTATGGATCCTGTCAAGCAGTTGCACATTGGAGGCACCATGGTAGATAGAGAATGGATGAACTCCTGACTGATATTCCCTTCCTCTGTAGGGTGAGCATGCCGGTAATGCTGAGTCTATATCTATCTCTTCTGAAGGACTTAGCATGTTCCTGACTATTCTTTGAATTTCAGAGATATTAGACATTTCTTCCTCCACTATCTGTGGACATGTGTCAATAACATATCCAACAAATTGTATCATAGACTCTAATCTAGTAATAGTACCCACTGAGGATTTACAGGCGTCATCCACAGAAATGATGGTGCTGCTGCGGAGCAGCCTTTGTGCCCTGTTCTGTTTACAGGCATGTTGGCTACTCATGAAGGAGGAGAATTAGTTAGTGAAGATTTGCCTTCTCTGGTGGTCATGATCTCTCCACCAGGGCAGAATTGGTCTTGGTCATAGAAACGTAGAAAATAGGAGCTGGAAAAGGCCATTCAGTCATTCAAGCCTCTTCTACTATTCGTGATGATCATCATTCATGATGATCAACTCAATACGCTATTTCTGCTTTTCCCCCATGTTCATTGATTCCTTTAGCTGCAAGCGCATTATCCAATTCCTTTTTGAAGTCATACAATGTTTTGGCCTTGACTGTTTTCTGTGGTAGTGAATTCCACAGGTTCACCACTCTCTAAATGAAGAAATTGCTCCTCATATCAGTCCTAAATGTTTTACCCCATATCGTTAGACTGTAACATCTGGTTCTGGATTCCCTTGCCATTGGGAGCATCCTTCCTGCATCTTCTCTGTCCAGTGCTGTTAGAATTTTATAAGTTTCATTCTTTTGAACTACAGCGAATAGAATCCAATAGATTCAACTTTTCCTCATATTTAAGGCTGAAACAGTTTTATAAAAGAAATGTTGCACTCCTTCCTCAGATAAGAAGACCAAAATTGCACACGATACTCCAGAAGAGATCTCATCACTGGCCTGTATAATTATAGCAAGATATCTCTGCCCTAGGACTCAATAGTAGAATTTGAATTCAATAAAAATACAGAATTAATGATGACCATTAAACCGTTGTTCATTGATGGAAAATCCATCTGGTTCACTAATGTCCTTTAGGGCAATTAGGGGTGGACATCAAATGTTGGCCTAGCCAGCAATGCCTGTAGCCCATGAGTGAATTTGAAAAGCAAACTGGGGCTAGTGTGCTCCTAACAGTCTTTGATTAATGCAGGTTTCTGTTAGGGGTGAGTTGTTGGTGTAATTTAGTGTAAGTAGTCTAGAAATTCAGAACCTTGAGTTAATATATCTTACTGTGGCAGATGGTGAAATTTGAATTCAACAAAAGTCTAGAATTAAACCCTAGCCTACTGGTAACCTTGTAAGAGCTGATTACCATGATAGCCCGTCTGGGTCACAAAAGTCCTTTTTAAAATGATCCGCAAAAGAAGCAAAGGTGAAGTGAGGAAACAGCTTTTCACTCAGTGAGAAGTTAGGATGTGGAGGTGCTGGTGTTGGGTTGGGTGGACAAAGTCAGAAGTCACAAGACACCAGGTTATATCGCAATGGGTTTATTTGAAATCATAAGCTTTCAAAGCGCTGGTCCTTTGTCAGGTGAAGTAACATGATAGTCCAATCATTTGGTTTGTCTTCAGCACCACCTTATTTGTGCCACCGTGTGGGCGGCACGGTGGCACAGTGGTTAGCACTGCTGCCTCACAGCGCCAGAGACCCGGGTTCAATTCCCGCCTCAGGCGACTGACTGTGTGGAGTTTGCACGTTCTCCCCGTGTCTGCGTGGGTTTCCTCCGGGTGCTCCGGTTTCCTCCCACAGTCCAAAGATGTGCAGGGTCAGGTGAATTGGCCATACTAAATTGCCCGTAGTGTTAGGTGAGGGGTAAAATGTAGGGGTATGGGTGGGTTTCGCTTCGGCGGGTCGGTGTGGACTTGTTGGGCCGAAGGGCCTGTTTCCACACTGTAATCTAATCTAATCTAATCTAATCTAATCTTATTTTTAATTATCTCTCTGCCTGGATTACTCACTTGTTATTCAGCCATTGACACTTTACTCACACTAACACTTCAGATCACCTGCAGCAACTTATTATTTGACAATGCAGTCACACCCTTGATGTCTCTGCCCATAAACTCTGTGTTTTGTGTACCTCTCTCTTACTTCACCTAACAAAGGGTTACACCCTGAAAGCTTGTGACTTCAAATAAATCTTTTGGACTATAAACTGGTGTAGTGCGACTTCTGGTAGTGAGTAGATTGGGTATGGAATCCTCTGTTTGGAAGTATGAAGGAACCAATTTTAATTAAGGCATTCAAAAGGGCATTGGATGATTATTTAGACAGAAGTAATGTGCAGGAGGATGGGAAAAGATGCAAAAGATTAGCACGAGATAATGATGCTCATTTAATTAACTAGTAAGGGCACGATGGACCAAATGGTCTCCTTCTATGCCATAACACCATTGTGATTCTGTGAATCATTTCAATATTGAAAAAAAAACTTTAGTTTATTTACTCACAAGGCATTTCAAGTTAGACCAACAGGGTGGACGTCCTAACCTACATGACATCATTTCAGGCTTGTACCTTTGAGAGAGTTAAAAGCTAGCAGAGACAGCACGAAGTGCTTTCAATAGGATACAATGTAACATGTGGTCCAGCTACTGGAATAGTTAGGGTAGCTGGTTGCCTGGAAATGACAAAACAGATTCAAATTAGGCATATCATTTTAAATTATACCCCCAAAAATACCAAACTCAAATCCAGTTTGAAATTAGTATATTTACAATCTTTGGGGCATAAGACCTGGGAAAATTGAACAATTGAGAGGAGAACTGCCAAGCTGCCAGCATGTAAAGACTGCCTGAAAAGTTGCTCTCTTAAAGGAACCTTTATCGATTAGTAACCTGTGAAGAAGAATCCCCAAGAAGAAGAACAGAAGACAGGAATACAGAGAAAACTGAAAGCTGCCTGGTTTTGAAATAAGAAGTTTTGTTATATAAATCTTAATCAGTGGCTTTATTGGATGAGTATTATAAAGGGGAAGATAAAAGGTAGGTTAGAGAAGGAGTTGTAAATAGCTGTTAGTTAATTATTCTCAGTTATACTTTAAGAAATAAAATTGTTAATTTTTACTTTAAATAGTTCTTGACCTCTTGAATTTTCACAGATTACTGCATGGGATAGATCTTTTCTGTGTTGCTGGTTTTAAATAAGCAGGAGGATTTACCCCATGTTGTAACACTTGAAGGAATCCACAACCATCATGGTAGTAATGAAATACAAAATAGTAGTGATGAGCACTTCTAAATAGTGCCTACGAAAAGAAATTAGAATGTAAGCCTTCAATACAAATGAGGGGTTAAAACATGCTCAGAATCCAGGTGACTTCAACATTAAAAATTGCTGATGACAGTGAACTCTCAAACCTTGTGGGAACACTGAACATGAAATACTTTAGAGAATGTCACAGTAAGCTTTTCATACCTGGCAAAGGTTAAACAGCAGCAGAAGAAATCTGCAGCTTCCCGACAGAGGTACTGGCTGCATCGTGAGATCTGTAGAAGTGGTCTGAGTTTAGCTGAGCTGATGATCTGACCAGACATCAAAACTTGCTTGAGTCAAAATAAACATCCCTTGTATAAAAGAGGAAACCTTAAATCATGCAATAATTCAGGATGAAAGGACACCAATTTAAAAAAAAAACTTGCAGCTCCAATTGAGCATTGCTACTATAATGCATGGATACCACAGGGCAGCTCTGGGAAAACAAAACTAAGAGGTTCACGTGTAGATTCTACGAGCGGAGAGCCAGTGAAATACCAAACCAAACCACGTAAAGCAAATAAGCTTTGGACAACTTTAAGAAGTTTGTGATTCTGGTTCTGCAAACTGTTTTTGGGAGACAAGGACAGCACAATGGGGGTCATAGACCAGAAGGTGGGGATATCTCCATTATAGTAGTGAAGGGTGTGAATGGCTCCATTACAGCTGTGAAGGGCAGGAATCACTCCATTATAGCAAGGAAACATGGAAAGCTTCCATAACTGCAGAATACAAATCTTAGAACAAGTACCCAATCACATCAAAGAGGTATGCGTTCAGAGATAATATTGCCAGGAATAATTAATTTCAGTGATAGGTCAAGTGGAACACAAAGTTGAACATTCTGAAGAAGATAATCTTTAAGGTACAGAATAGCTTCTAAATGAGACAGAAACTGAACTAGTAAATAGATTTCAGTACACAGTTTAGAAAATGCCAGATGATGTTATTGCACACCCAAGGAGAGAATAAATGTCAAACAAATTTGGAGAGATCTTGAAAGCATTTGACAATTTTTTCAACTTCGGATCCAAGAAAATTCTGGAAAAAGCAACATTCAACAGAACAGTGCAACATCTACGTGAATTAATCAATGATTTCATTCACGAATTCCACAGGCCAGTGGAGAGATTCAATTATGTGTGATTTCAAGTCAGATTTCATAGAAGTCCAGTTTGGTGCAGTCATTAATGATGATTCTTTGTCAGATCTATTATTGCCCAAAGAGGACCTAAATCTAGAGAAAACCATTCAGATGGTGAGTGAAGCAGATGTCTGGAAAGGAAAAACAAACCAATTTATCTAAGAGATAAAATTTAGCACATCATGCAAGATGCATTGCAGCAACCTGCCAAGATTTCTTCAATAATGTTTTCAAAACCCATGACTTCTACCACCAAGTGCATGGGTAATAGGCACATGAGAACACCATCATCTGTAGGTTTTCTGGCAAGTCACACACCATCTCAACTTGGAAAAATGTTGCCATTCCTTTTCTGTCACTGGGTCAAAATTCTAGAACTTCATCCTAGCAACTTCATCCTGTGGAGTACTTTTGCCCATAAACCCCAGCAATTCAAGAAAGTGGCTCATCTTCTGACGGACAATGAGTTGCAGAAACTAAATGCTAGCCTTGCCAGCAGCTACATCTTTTGAATGAATGTAAACAATCACTGCTTTAACTTTTCTTCTCATTTTAACCATGTCCTTTGCCTTGCAGCACTCTGAGCTGAATCAGAGTTAAACTGCAGAAGGGGTATTATGTCAGTTTAGCATGGAGGTTGTTGTAGAATCAGCTTTGACATCATTTGTTGAGTGAAATGGTGTCTGTTTAGTGGGAAAATTTGTCTTTTTTTTGCCAGAGGTTGGAGTTGAAAACTGGTTTAATTTCTAAGTACGGTATCAACACACTATTCATACGACAACTGTACTTGAACAAGCATTAGGAAATCAGAATGACTCCATTGTATCAAATAGTTTACCTTTGGTAACATTTGGATTATGTGCCTTCAGGGTCCTTTGAAATCACCACACTGGTTAAATTCTACAGTGTGAGGATGCAGCAGGAAATATATCCAGGATTTGGGAATATTGAAATATGAGAAACAATTTGAAATGACTCTGTAAGATTATGATTTGGAGGAGCTGGTGTTGGACTGGAGTGGACAAAGTTAACAAATCACACAACACCAGGTTATAGTCCAACAGGTTTATTTGGAAGCAGTAGTACTTCGAAAGCAGGATAGTTCATAAGTGCACTTCAATTGTTCCATGTACTGCATCTGTGGCTGTTCCTTCACATCTAGATATGTACAATTCTCACATGGAAACATCAGTTTAGAGCATTGAAAGAAGCCATTCGATCTGTACCAGACCTCTGTGAAAATATTACAGACTTTTTCCCAAAAATTTTTCCCTGTAATCAATCTGGTAGTTGTACCCAAAAATACAATTGTTACCCCACCAATTCTGCCAATGCAAATTAAACTCAAATTTCCTCTGAATTCCAGGTTTTGAAATAGGTAAGACATATCTATAAAGTGAAAACCAACACCCTGAGGACTGATTATGTTTCTGTTTCTTTGTTTGAAATCACAACAGATAAGAGCAGTAACATTCTGTGATCCAGGAGAGGGCACAGTTGTGCTTTAGTATTGATAGTGGGGCATTCTTGTAATTTGGAGAACTGGGATCTTCCAGGGTTCCATCTGTTAAGAAACTTGAACAAATTATGTTCTGCAGATGAATTGACAAAGTAACACTTTGTGTGGGGTTTTATAGGGGCCTAAATGAAATGCGCTTTGTGGAGATTGTGGCGGAATCATGCAAGAAATCTGCCAAGGCTGTCTCGATGTTGAGAGAAACTTTGTTTCTTTAATGCATCTGCCAGACATTAATGTCTCACCAGGCAGCATTGAGTTGCCAATTAAGGAGCACTATTGTTTGGTAAATGTCTTAGTAACTGCACATTTTGCTTTATTAATATGCAGTTACCAATCTTACCAAACCCAGCAGCAAACTTGACATTGAGAATCCTCGATATGGAACTCTGAGTGACTGGTACCTGGTGACTTTAGCATGTAGCTAGCTATGAGGAGCCTCCATGTTACTCAACACAGAACAGCTTCTCAGGGCACGATGAATGGGCACCAGCCATATGCACCACTTGTCCACATTGCCCATTCAGCCAAAGCCTAAGGGCTATCAATGCTGCCCTATTGATGTGCAGTTTTGTACAGAAACAGAGACAAGCTTCTTATCAGTAGTGATTTGTCTGGGTTGGAGTAGATCTTTCTGTATAGCACACTGGGATATCAATGTCTGTGTGGCAAATACACTGCACATTTGTTCAATCAAACAGCTATAGCTGAATGTGGCTGGGGGCTAATCCTCAATCCAATCAAAGGGGCACTACTGTCTCTCAGGGGTTGCTGGTACAGTCACTCACAGGCACAATCTGCACACAGTCAGTGGCTTAGCCAATGACAGTCATCCACTTGGGCTAGGGATGGTTACTGGATTTGTCTGACTACAGACTGAGGACTTAGTCCTGTAGAATTATCACAAGCAGTCAGATGAATTATGTATTGTCAGGGAGCTCAAGGCAATGCTTAGGGGTCTGCTCAGTTATGTCTTGGGGTTGCTCATTGATGCTGGTCAGAAGTCTGGACCAATACACTCCTGGAGATCTATGCATCAATCATTGAGAATGGTTCAAGGGATGCTCCAGAGGCAATGGGGATCACGAGTGGGAAAGGGGTGGGGCAGTCAGCGTTGGTGTGGGGAGGCAGCAGAATGTGAAGTTATGAGGAGAAGTATGTGGAACAGCAACAGAGGACTTGGCAGGCAATAAGAGTGGATATTACTGACAATCACCAGCACTGTGCCCTCCACAGGGAAAGCACAGAAATGTAGGATGGGCATCATTAAATTATAATGTCCGGACTTAGGGGAAAATGGAGGACATTTGTAAGCAAAGTTGAGTGTCATAGGTTTTCACATAAGATAATGGATGGAAATGGACTGTCAGAGTCGTGCAAGATAAAAGGACACATTGCGGCTTGGGGGTGGGTTTGGTGGGTAAGGGTACCTGTCAATCAGGCAAAACCTAGTGCTGATTGTGTCTACTGCAAGCTTCATTCCTTGCCATCACTTCAGTTCTCTAAATGTAATAGGCTGGGCTAATGCTTAGGACAGGTGGAGTCAGCATTAGTTTAATGAAAAAAAAGCCCAGGATCCAGGTCTGCCAGACACCAGAACATTGAACATCAATAAAAGAAGCACATTTTTGCAAACGTAGCTACATTTAATTTCAAATAAATTTTGCACCCAATGAATGGGCTTGGTGGTAAAATGTTGGTCAAAGGTGAATGGCATTAAGACGTTAGGGCTTGCAAATCTAACATTGCCATCTCAGTGATGCAGAAGTCAGTGGCAAAAACCCAAAAACAAGTGGATTTTGGGCATAAGCATCCTATAAATTATGAAACTTCCAAGGATGCTATGGGATGAGGGAATTATTGTTGCATCATATGTCGCTTAAGTATGATGATGGGCTCTATTGAATGCAAAGAAACCTTGAATGATTGATGTAGGTCTGGGATGAGAAGGGTTTTGGAATGCAACAGTCACTCCCTTTTTCAATGTAATGTGTTGGTCACTCAGCCAGTGCATCCCTTCAGTTTAGATCAGAGTGGTGCTGGAAAAGCACAGCAGGTCAGGCAGCATCCGAGGAGCAGGAAAATCGACGTTTTGGGCAAAAGCCCTTATCAGGAATAGAGGCACGAAGCCTCCAGAGTGGAGAGATAATTGGATGG
>NC_057713.1:52211703-52244533 GCF_004010195.1 Chiloscyllium plagiosum
TTTCTCAATCAGCAATCGAATTTTACATTGGTAATATCAATAGTTCCCGCACACAAGGAACTAACTAATGCTGCAGACGGAGTATAAAGTGCGGACTGTAGATACTGGAGATCAGAGTCAAGAGTGTGGTGCTGGAAAACACAGTAGATCAGGCAGCATCTGAGGAGCAGGAAAAATCTACATTTCGGGCAAACGCCCTTCATCAGGAATGAGGCAGGGAGCCTCCGGGATGGAGAAATAAATGGGAGGGGGATGGGGCTGGAGAGAAGGTAGCAAAGAGTTCAATGGGTAGATTGGGGTGGGGATGAAGGTGATAGGTCAGAGAGGAAGGTAGAACAGATAGATGGAAAGGAAGATTGGCAGGTAGGACAGGTCATGGGGACGGTGCTGAGCTGGAAGGTTGGAATTAGGGTGGGGGAGGAGAAATGAGGAAACTGTTGAAGTCCACATTAATGCCCTGGGGTTGAAAATGTTCTGAGGCGGAAGATGAGGTGTTCTTCCTCCAGGTGTCTGGTGGTGAGGGAGCAGCGGTGAAGGAGGCCCAGGACCTGCATGTCCTCGGCAGAATAGAAGGGGGAGTTGAAATGTTGGGCCATGAGGCGGTGGGGTTGATTGGCGCGGGTGTCCCGGAGATGTTCCCTAAAGCGCTCTGCGAGGAGGCATCCAGTCTCCCCATTGTAGAGGATTCCGCATTGGGAGCAACGAATACAATAAATGACATTGGTGGATGTGCAGGTGAAACTTTGATGGATGTGGAAGGCTCCTTTGGGCCTTGGATGGAGGTGAGGGAGGAGGTATGGGCGCAGGTTTTGCAATTCTGGCGGTGGCAGGGGAAGGTGCCAGGTTGGGAGGGTGGTTTGTTGGGGGCGTGGATCTGACCAGGTAGTCACGGAGGGAATGGTCTTTGCGAAAAGCAGAAAGGGGTGGGGAAGGAAATATATCTCTGGTGGTGGGGTCCATTCGGAGATGGCGGAACCATATCGTCCGCCAACATTTCCGCCACCGTAGTCTTTGCTACCTTCCCCCACATTCCTCTCTGACCTATCACCTCCATCCCCACCCCCAATTATCTCTCCACTCTTGAGGCTTCATGCCTCTATTCCTGTTGATGGGCTTTTCCTGCTCCTCGGATGCTCCCTGACCTGCTGTGCTTTTCCAGCATCACTCTGAACTAAACTCTGGTTTCCAGCATCTACAGTACTTACTTTTGCCCAGTGCAGACCTTCATCCATGTTGGTGCACTTATTGTGACCAGGGTCATGGTGGAGTAGATGATGGGGCTGTTGAAGATGTAGTTTTATTGTGTGGAACAGTCTGGGCAGGGTGGTGGGGGATGGGGAGCAGGGATGGTGGTGGCGATGGTGGTGGATATGATTCTCCAGTAAAGTCTGTACAGAGTGTGGCATATTATGAGGCAATATTCTGAATGCTTAGGAACTGGGAGAATGAGAGCAGACTTCTAAGGAGGAGGATGAGAACTTTGAGGGTGACGGAGCTCTCCTTGTCCATAACAGAGCTCAGCTGTCCCAGGTGCTCCAAGCCTGACAGGAGCTGACTGACTCCCGGTTCCAGTCATTGGGAGCTGGGTGCAGCAGGCTCTCATGGACTGTAGAATGGCAATTGGTTATGATGTCAGCATTTGGTGTACACTGAGGGAGTGAACTGCAAACTCTAACAGTTTTGTTTGTGTTCATTTTGGCTGTTGCAAATAAAAGCTCATATTTGGAATTGCTCCACTGTATTAAATGATCACTTCCTGCACAAACTGTGGGCCTATCATGGTCTCTCAGTCCAGAAGAAGTCACATTGGACTTGAAACATTAACTCTGTTTCTCTCTCCACACGTGCCACCACATCTGCTGAGTTTCTTCAGCATTTCCTGTGGACATTAGGGACAGAGTAGGGATGCCCTTAGAGTGGAATTTTAGACTTGATGCAGTTAAGGACAGGAAAAATATATGGCTTGGTGTTTAAACAGTGACTAGGATGAGAGAATGAGGTTATATATTTGAGGGGTGGCTAAGCATACTGGCTATGTGCCATGTGTAATATAGCTTTGTGCCATTATGGTGAGGGGCAATGCCAAATGCCAACAGTTAGTTGGGTACACAGAGCAGTCTTTAAAGATGATGCAGGCCCGAGGGATGCTGATATTTTGACAAAGCTCCATTGAGTATGAGTTGCTCTGGGAACTGCACATGATAAAGTGAGGCTAAAGCCAACACAAGGGATGCCATGGGGTAGCCAGTTAATGAGATGTGTTTGGTAAGATAGGGTAAGAAATCATGCTCAACTTGTCAGAGAGAAATGCTTCTAAAAATCTCGACCCAACTGAAACTTAAACCAAAGGAAACGTAAGATGCAGCCCTTTTGATAAATGTCTGCTTTGCCACAAAGAATCAACTGGCAATATATTTGTATTAGTATGTATAAAAAATTAGCTGATGCTTGATATGCGATGAAATGAATCTCTGGATAAATGTCTCCAGGTGACAAAACTAGCTAGAAATCTCTGCACTCCTGTTCCTTCTTGAAATTCCAATGACCAATGTAAACAGAGCAGTTTATGAGAAACAGTGACTGGCAAATATTGCAAATGCGAAAGTAGTCACTTCTACAGTCTGCAGCTTTGTGTCTAACAATGATCAACAAGAATAATTGAACTGGAGTTCAAACTACAGTAGAGTGAGACATGGCTTTTTGAATGAATTTGTTCATGAGTTTGTCTTGACAGCTAACACTTCAGAAAAATCATAGAATCAATGCAAATCAAAAGAAAGTCATTCAGTCCATTGAATCCATGACAACTCGGAGTAAGAGCAATTCAGTCAGTCCCTTTCCCCATAGCTCTGTAATCTTTTAATCTTCAGGAAATTAATTAATTTTTTTAAAGCCCTTGATTGAACTTACCTTCACCACATTCTGACATAGTGTATTCAAATTCTAACCACTTGCTGCATGAAGGTTTTTTTCCCCAGTGTCATAGAATCATACAGTGCAGAAAGGGCCCTTCAGTTCATCATGTTTGTCCTGCTAAAAATACACTAAATCTATAGTTCCACTTTCCAGTACTAGACCTATAGCTTGGAATATTATGGGACTTGAATTCCTCATTCAAATATATTTATACTTTATGAGGTTACAACAACATTTACCCTCCCAGAGAGTACATTTGAGACCCCTACCATCCAAGTGATTATATTTCAGACCCTACCCTCCCAGGGAGTACAGTTCACAAACCTACCCTCCCAGGGAGTACATTTCAGATCCCTATGCTCTCAGGGAGTAGAGTTCAGACTCCTACCCTCTCAGGGAATACAGTTCAGACCCCTACCCTCCCAGAGAGTACAGTTTAGACTCCTACCCTCTTAGTGAGAACAGTTCAGACCCCTACCCTCCCAGAATGTACATTCTAGACCCCTACCCTCCCGGGCATTGCATTTCAGACCCCTACCCTCTCAGGGAGTACAGTTCGGTCCCTTACCCTCCCAGGAAGTACATTTCAGACCCCTTCCCTCATGGGGAGTACATTTCAGACCCCTACCCTTTCAGGCAGTACATTTCTGACCCATACCCTGCCAAAGAGTACAGTTCAGACCCCTACCCTCCCAGAGAGTAACGTTCAGACCCCTACCCTCTCAGGGAGTACATTTCAGACTTCTACCCTCCCAGGGAGTACAATTAGGACCCCTACTCCCTCAGAGAGTGCATTTCAGACCCCTAGCCTCTTGGGGAATACATTTCAGAGCCTACCCTCATAGTGAGTGCATCTTAGACCCCTATCCTCCTAGAGAGTACATTTCAGACCCCTACCCTTCCAGGGACTACAGTTCAGACCCCTACCCTCTCAGGCAACGTATTCCAAGCCCCGAGACCCAATGGGTGAGAACATTCTTCTCTTCTAAACCCCCAGCGTTTCATCTTAAACGTGCGCCCCAATGTTACTGATCCTTCAACTAAGGGGAGCAGCTGCTTTCAGTTCACTCTTCCCATCCTTTCATAACTTTATGCACCTCAGTCAGGACCCCCACGACCTTCTCTTCTCCAAATAAAACAACCTGATTTGTTCAGCTTCTTTTCATTGCTGAGATGCTCCATCCCAGGCATAATCCTGGTGAACCTCCTTTGTACTCCCTCCAAAGCATTCCTTCTTTCAGTGCAGTGACCAGAACTGTACACAGTACTCCAGCTTGACCTAACCAAAGTCCTGTACAACTTCAACAGAATCTTCCTGCTCTTACAATCTATGACATGACTGATAAAGGCAAGTGTCCTGAATACCTTCTTAAATAGTATAATGACCAGTCTGGCCGCCTTCAGGGTTCTGTGGACAAGAACCCCAAAATACATCTGTTCCTCTGAGCTTTCTAGTGTCTTGCCATTCACTGAGTATTCCCTTGTTTTGTTACTTCTTCCAAAGTACATCAACTCTCACTTAAATAGAACAGTGTACAGTAAAGAACAGAACCTTCAGCACACCATATCTGTGCTGGAAATGTCCTGTTTTGATCTTAATTATATGTTAATTTTTTAAAGAAGAAAATGTTATAATTATGGTCTTTATTTATTTTTATTCATTCATAGG
Source organism: Chiloscyllium plagiosum (assembly GCF_004010195.1). Taxonomy (NCBI): domain Eukaryota; kingdom Metazoa; phylum Chordata; class Chondrichthyes; order Orectolobiformes; family Hemiscylliidae; genus Chiloscyllium; species Chiloscyllium plagiosum. The sequence goes on from NC_057713.1 coordinate 52,216,289, forward strand.
ATGAGGGCTCATCCCTAAGAGTCAACCACATTGATGTTAGTGCAACAATCAGGGTGATGAAGAGTAAATGATGAACACCACAACCTTAGAATTTGGTGTGGGCTAGAAGGACAAAGGACATTAATTTTAATAAAAGATCTCAGAAGATATCAGGCATTGAAATTAAGGGCTGGACTTTCAAACCTGGGTCAGGAGCCCCAAACTGCAGATGAATTCTGTGACCCAACATTGGGCTTCAACAATAGGGTTCTTTCAATGCTGGTGTCATAATTGTGCACCAAACTAATTTCCTGTCCAACCAGTGACACCAAGTGTCTACACGAGGCAGGAACCACCTGTCCGGCTTTGGCAACAAATGCAGATGGCAGCCATGTAGAGGGTTGTCAATGCTTTGCTAAAGAGAACAGTGACGTGATCTGATCAGGAGGCCAGGAGCTAACCACAGAGGAAAGTGGCCATGCAAACATGATAACCTTAAAGCACTTGACCGAAGGAGAGGTGGCCCCTCAAAATTCAGTTATCCACAAAGTTAAATGAACTTACCAATGTCTCTTGTCATCTGGTTATTGACATGTATCAGGTTTATTTTCACCAAAAAAGATATTAAAAACACATCTTTCATTGGACAGGACCTTTAAGAAGCTCATAATGTTGCTGACGGAGCTGATAATTAGTGGTGAACTCCCAAGTCGCTGCTAGTCTTTTGAAAACTCCAAATTGTCCTGAGAATCAGAATACTGAGATGACATCCAGAAATTCAGTTTTGAAACTGCACCCACACCAGAAATCAACTCTCTGGGCACTCCTGACCGCATGGGAGTTGAAAACACAATGGAGATCGAAATGGGACTTATATTTTGCATGGTAAAGTGTAGAGGAGCATATACCCTCCAGATTATTTTGGTTCACTATTGTCAGCATTTATGGTCTTAATATTTTAATGGCATCCAATTGCCATCACAGCTATTTAAAATTATCAAGAAAACTCCACATTAACAATAACTAAAGTCATTACCATACATATATCTAAAACATGAGAAGTTTGGACTCAAGTAAATTTTTTTTCAGAGTTACTGCACAATCAACCTTCAGTTATTGCTTCATTTAGTCCCAGATTCTGAAACTAGCTAACAAAGCAATCACATCAACATTGTCTGTCTCAGCCTACTGCTGCCAAATATTTTGTTTGCTGAATAAGAATTGGCACTAATTTAGTCACTGCAACCTCTGTATAGTGTTTGACTATATAAGAAGAATTTATTACAATGGGATTAGGCAAAGCAGAATCCCTACAGTGTGGAAACAAGCCATTTGGCCCATCGAGCCCACACCAACCCTTCATACAGTATCCCACCCAGACCTATCCCCTACTCCTTCATTTCCCATGGTTAATTCACCTAGTCTATACAACCCTGGACACTATGGGACAATTTAGCAGGGTCAATCCACTTACCCTGCACATCTTTGGACTGAGCACCTGGAGGAAATCAACACAGATGCAGGGAGAATTTGTAAACTCCACACAGACAGTTGCCCAAGGCTGGAATCAAACCCAGGTCCCTGGAGCTATGAGACAGCAGTGGTAACCACTGAGCCACCGTGCAGCACTGTAGGAAGCTATTCAGTCCATTGTGTCTCCATTGGCTTTTCAAATTAGCATTATTATCCACTGCCAATATCCTGATTATTTTCCATACTCTTGCACATTATTCTTATCCAAATAATCATCTAATACTCTTTTGAATGCCTCAGTTGAACTTATCTCTACCACAGTTCCAGGCAGGGCATTCCATACCCTAATGAATGCAGTGTGTAAATGTTTTTTCTTGCCTTGCATTTATTTCTTGACAAATTGCTTTAAGTTTGTTCCTCTTGAGTTCTTGATCCTTTTCTCTCTATCTGTTGACAATAACACATGCAAGTCAATTCATTTCCAGTTTTGATTCCTGTCTCTTTCTTGCTTCAAAAGGTATAATTTATCACAAATATATGGATTCTAAATTTCCAAAGCATTAACTGTTAACCAGATATTCTGCATTTGCAATTAATAGTATTGTTCAATTAGTGTATCTTATATTATGTACTTATACAGGAAAATGATAGTCTGTTCGAATTTTGTAACTAGATCTAAACCACACTAGTTTGATAGAAGTATAATATTATGGGATGCTGGAAATCCAAAACAAACACAAAGAATGCTGGAGAAACTTGGAAGGTTTGGCAGCATTTATGGAGATCTATGGATGGTGATCAGAGTTAAATTCCATCTGTCACTGATCTGTCCATCTGTCACTGATCTGTCTATCTGACCAATCATCTACACAATCCTATAAACCTAAGATGTATTTCTTTAACTCCTTCTTACAACCACCTGGCCAATCCACATGTCATACACAAACTTAATTATCATCTCCCTCACATCCTCATCTATATTGTTTATATATAAATCATAAACAACAAGGGACCTGGCACTATTCTCTGGGGTATGTCACTGGACAATGGCCTCCAGTCACATAACAGCCTCTAGCACCATCCTCTGTCTTCCACCACAAAGCCAATTTTATATCCAACTCACCAACTTACTGTGCTTTATCTTCTTTATCAGTCTCCCATATGGGGCCTTGTTAAAGGCCTTGATGAAATGCATATAAAGTACATCAACTCCACTACCCTTTTCTACATACTTGGTCACATCTTCAAAGATTTTACCAGATTTGTTAGGCATTCCATGCCATGACCAAGCCATGCTGTCTATTCTTTGCCTCTCTAAATGCAGATTAATTTTCTCATTCAGAATTTTCTCTGAAATTTTCTTACCTGAGGTGAGACTCACTGGCCTATAATTCCCTGGTCTACCTCTAGCACCATTCTTGAGAAATGAAACCAGATTAACTGTCCTCCAGTCCACTAGCACCTTGCTTGTGGCGAGAGAGGAATTCAAAGTTTTGATCACAGCAGCCTGGGATTTAACTCATCTGGACCTGGTCCACTTTAAAACCTACCTAAACCTCCTCACTCCCTCAATCAAACTGCTCAAGAATCTCACAGTCCATCATCTTCTTGAACTCTGTATACTAGATTCTCCTTCTCCTGAGCGAATGTGAAGTATTTGTTTAACATTCTACCAATGTCCTCCAGCTCCATGCACAGATTTCCTTCTTTGTCTCGAATAGGTCCTACTGTTTCCCTGTTTATTCTCTTCCTCTTGATATACTGTAGGACATACTGCTGGGTTTGTCTCTAATCTTACCTATCACTGGTTTTTCATGCCCACTCTTTGCTCTCCGAACTGTTTTATTGAGCTGCCCTCTGCATTTTCTATAGTCCAGTGGGGCCTCCATTGATTTGCTGCCTTTGTACCTATTAAAAGCCTCTCTTTTCCTTTTTATCCAGTCCTGACTATTTCTGAACATCCAGGGTTCAGTGGCACGCTGTAAAATCCTATCAAAATTCCATTGTGTCTGAACTAGAACTTTATAAAGGTTAAACACAACTTCCTTGCTTTGGTAGAATATATCTCTATTTATAAAACCCTTGATCCTGCCTGACTTATTAACCACTTTCACAACCTACTTTGCCACCTACAAAGATTTGTGCACATATATCTGCAAAAAAAAACTGAAAAAGCATGAGGCCCTTTGTCATGTCCCAAAATGTTAACTGTTTTTCTCTCCACAGCAGGCACACCTGCTGAGTTTCTCCATTTACTGTTTTCATTTCCAACCTCCAGCATTGAGAGTATTTTGCCTTTGTATAAATAAAGAGAGAACTTGGTTTGAATATGATTTTTTTTCTACCTATTGTAAAACAGCACAGAAACATTGACTGTTCAGCCGTACACATTCAGAATGAATAGTTGTTTGTGTGGAAAGCCATAAGCTGTTAATATTCATGGTACAGTAGAAATGGAGGTGTGTGTGGTTAAGAAAATAAAGTAATATAAGTAAAGCAATACATGGTTAGACCACTGCTATTATGCAAAGCCTATCAAATTGTGATAGTATTGTCACAACAGACAATTTATTTTGCATTGTAATAATGTTCCTTGTACATTGATTTGAATTTTAAAAAGTTCAAATCCAACCATAGATCTAAAACTCACATTCTGCTTATTGTGGACTTTAAAATGACAAAGTTGTGTTTGTAAATCAGGACTGAGTACATTTTAAAAATGTTGTAAAGCTTTACTGCAACATTAACTGAGATATATGTACCGAAGTCTCTTTATTTCTGTGAGTTTCAAATGCTGTCTTAACATGTAGATTTACATTCCATTCTGCATGCCATTATTTGGAATTCTAACGAATTATTTGGAATAACTAAATTAATCATTGTAAATAAACACATCTAACTTATGCTAAATGGTTGATTTGGAGCATAAATTCTGCAAGCTTTCTAAACCTGAAACTAACATTGATCTTTAAATGTATCAGGTTCATGTGTGTAATTTCATAGGTTCTATATAGTCCTGAAATCTGTTTTAAAAACAGAGCTGTCAGTCTAGCCTACTAGTGCTGTTGATCCATGATGAATTGGAAGAAAGTCTTGGCAAGAAGGAAGAAGGTATTTGTAATACATGTGTACAGAAAACAGGCTGACATTACATATATCACTGGCATTTGACAGGAACAACGCTGATGCATTGAAATTCAAAGCCCTGGTGGTATACAGTGAAATAGGCTGTACTGCCTGATGTTTCTAGTTCTAATGTTTAAAAGGCCAGCAAACCTCAATTTCAAATAATTGCTTGCATTGTGGCACCAATAGCTGTTTGTGCTTATTTCAAATATGGAGAGAGTGTAAAATACATAGGGTGGTCAGGAACCAACATAAGTGCCATAGTGTGCCTACTCACAGATTAATCTGCCAACTATGCCAAAGTTTGTATAGGCAGTAGACTGGTGAACAGAGGGTATTTGCCCCACAAGGGATATGACTGGCAGGACTAGCTATCCCAAAGACCAGAGATTGTCATGCATTTGCATCTCCCAGGGAGATGCTTTATCTCTCATGAGAGAAAACATAAACTTCAATGCACTTATCTTGGTCCCTTTGGTTTATTTTCTACTTTTGTTTCTATGCTGCGATGTTCCTTTGTAGTGAGCTAAACAAATTCTACTAAATTAAACTCAATTCTTCAGGGATGAAGTGAGATTGACTGTGTTCCAGATAAGGCAAGAAGGAAAAGAGGGAAAGACTTGCATTTATGTAGCACCTTTTAACAATCTCAAGACAACTATACAGTTTTCCAACCACTGAACTGCTGTTAATATAATTCCTGTTGTATTGTTGGAAATATGATTGTCAGCTTGTGCATAGCCAGCACACACAATACAAATCTAATAATATTCTCATAATTTAATGTTGTAGATTGAGGGGTAAAATTTTTAACAGACCATTTAAGGTCACAAAATGGCCCAGAACATATGGGCCCACACTGCACATAATTGAACCCTATACTTATAATCATGGTCTGATGACACTGGTAAATATATCCTAAGAAATCTCCTGCCTGATAAAAGAATGTAATGTTATATCCTTGAAGAAATCTAGCAAATTTGTCAAATATGATTTTCCTTTCAGAAAAAAGTTGACTGTGTCTTATTGTGTTAAACTTTTATAGATGTCCAGTTATTTCTTCCTTAATAATGGACTCTAGCATTTTACTTTATTCATTCCTTAATTAATTACTGTTTCCTTAAATTCTAAAACTTTTGCCTGTATGCCATCAGCACTTACTGACATACACTCAAAACAGTTTTCAGTGATGTCACAGTCCTGAGAAACCTTTGACAGTGAAGCAGAAATTTCCTGTACTTTACCTATTGACATCACTCAGAGGGAAATGGGTCTGGGTGGGTTACTCTGCAGAGGGTCGGTGTGGACTTGTTGGGCTGAAGGGCCTGTTTCCACACTGTAGGGAATCTAATCTAATATTTTAAACTGCTTGGCTTATAGTCATGTTCTCTCCTTTCTCTTTGCAGTTTGTCCCTCTAATTCTAGTTTTTTAATTTGCATTTTTACTGTGTTGTCATCTCCCTTTCCTTGTTTTTCTCCTTATGCTCAAATTGTTTTAACCATAACTGAATATTACTTGACTCTGATGTTTCACTACTCAAAGTACTTGGTCTCTCTTATTTTCTCTAAACCTGAGTATCATACTAGTACCTCAATTATTGCTACATGCTACCTCCAGTTTACCTGCAAAGTCAATCAACCCAGTCTTTGAAAGCTCTCTTAAGACTGCTAGGAAATCCTTTGCTGTTTCCTGCACCAGGTCTTAAATTCAGGACAGAACCTCCATTTTTGCTCACTTGTGTTATTTACACCAAAATATAACACCAAAATCCTCATTGTGCCTGTTTCAAATTAATCCTGAATGAACCCCAAAATTTGTTACATTTCATTGGAGTAGCACAATGGAAATCACGTCATCATACATGCTAAAGACTTCTTAAATAATTACCTGTTGTTTAGACCCAGGTTGACAGAAAGTATGGACCAGATTTCTGTATTCAGGAGCATCGCTACTAAGTACAAATCAATTGACTCTAGCTACAGTTAAACAATTAAGAATCATTGACATATAAATTTCTTACTGTATATACTCAAATAAAAGTCAATCTCAGTAAAAGCCAAACCCCTACTTCTAGTCAAACAATCTGGAATTTTCCAGACATCTCATGTAAATGCCGACCCTAGTTCTTCACAGATAACAGATCAACATTTATGAGTCAAGGTATTATCTTGGACATAAATGTTGTGACGAGGAAATTGTTTGTGCTATTATATGTTTTAATATACAATTCAAATCAACATTAGGCTACGGATTTAAGTTCATTATCGAACAAGCACAATAATTTATCACACCATCACTTCCTAAATAAAGATCGGCCTATATGTATTTACTTCATTACAATTATGTATTTCTAGTCTATTCCTTATCGATTGGATGTGCATCTGTTAATGATTTCTCACGACTACAATGATCAGTGAGACTGTATGAGAGTCAAATATTTAATAATTTTTTTTCATCAGAAATAAAAGCTTAAAATGTTAGTTTGAAAAACTAAAATAACAGTAAATGAGAGAAAACAGAGGGAAATGGAAGAATTTGGCATGAAAGTTTAAGATGCAGCAGGTCAGAGTCAGGTGACAATCTCCTTTTGTGTGCCAATTGGGTTCTGCTAATGATACACTATTTTGGACTGTATCATGAATTTCCTCAAAAGTAGTATCCACATAAAAGTTGACCCCATAAATTTAACCTTAGAAAATAGACTACATGATATGGTAGTTAAATCTTGAATCTCCTTATAATTGCACATGTCCGGATACACACACACACACATACACACACACATACACACACACACACACACACACACACACACACACACACACACAGGAAAAATAACCATGGGTATTATGAGCAAAGGGAAAGACTGGTCCCTGTCACTGGGATTTGCTGAAATTATTCTTGTGATGGTCAGAATACTGGTTTTGATTCTCTTCCTCCAGTTGCTTTCACTTGTTTACAGGAGGCACAGAGTGACTGGTTCCCAGTTGTAAAAGATATTTGAAATATTAATTAAAAATCACAATTTACAACAACAGGAAAACTTTCTTCAGCTTTCTTCAGGCTTGAGATGCATTTTACTGCAGAGAAAAGAGACCACTTTGACTTTGCAGAAATCAGATTGCTTTCCCCAGACATTCACAGCCCCAAGATGTTCAGTGGCTTGGGAGTCGACCTTAATCTTGTTAATAACTGGCCTCCACTCCACAACCAGTCAGCTACTTGTTGTCCTCCAATGTTCCATTTGTACATACCCTTGGCTCCAGCTCATCTCCAAACTAGAATTGCATTACTGCTTGAACATGTAGTCTTTACTTGGTCTGACCTCAGTGTAACTCCAGACCCACAGCTATGTTGTTGACTCTTGACTGACCTGCAGGGCAGTTAGGGATGGGTATTGAGCCAGCCATTGATACCTACATCCTGTTGATGAATAAAAAAGAAGCAGTTCACAGAAGGTTCACTAGACTGACTCCTAAATGAAGGGATCATATGAGGAAAGGTTGATCAGATTGGGCCTATATACAACAGAGTTTAGAAGAATGTTGTTGAACTGCACAAGATTCTGACAGGAATGAATTGGCAGAAGCTCAAGAATGTTTATTCTCCTGAGAGAGTCTAGAAGCAGGGGTCACAGTTTAAAAATAAGACTCTTCCATCTGAGATGAAGATGAAAATAAATTCATTCTTCCAATGGTTTCCAGTCTTTGATTTGTTTGCCCCAGAAAGCAGTGGTGAGGAAATCATTGAATGTATTCAAGGCTAAATTGGAAAGTTCTGAAGAAGATTCACTGGACATCTAATGGTAACTCTGATTTCTCTCCACAGATGCTGCCATACCTGCTGAGTTTTTCCACAATTTTTCTTTTGCTTTTGAATTAGAAAGATTTTTGATTGACAAGAGAGTCAAATGCTATGGGAAACAGACAGGAAAATGGAATTATGGTCAAAACCAGATGAGTAATGATCTTATTGAATGGTGAGCAAGATTTATGGACTGAATGGCCTATTATGAATTTACAACTACAATGAGGACAAAGTTCCTCACACAAACTGCCATGAATCTTTGAAATGCTCCATTCCAAAAATTGAAGTTAAATGTTGCTAGGTTTTGGGATCTGTCTGACTTTCATGAGAATAGTATTTGAAGATGAAGTTTGAGATAGATGATCTCTTTGAATCCAGAGAAGGCAGAAAGGACCTAATGACCTATTCTTATTTATTATGCTTTATATTCTTATTGCTGTGCTTCCTTTAGCTGGCAGTTAGCCTGCTGGGAGCTGGGTTCAGATCAGCTCAAAGAAATGGAGAGCAGAACATGGAGGTTGGGGCAAGGAGGGATTTCACAAATGCCATGTGAGCAGAAGTAGATGAGCAGATACTCAACTTTCATTATAGCCGACCATAAAGCTGGTGACAAGTTGTAAGCACTATATCGCATAGTCATCTTGCATCCAAATGAAGCTCCATGCAAACACCAGTTTCCATCCATATCTCTATCACTTGTGGATCCTGAACTTGATCCTTTGCTTCAGTTACTGGTGATAATGGCTGGTCTCTCATTGTGGAGCACAAAACAAATCATAAAAAATGTTTAGGGTTTCTTGGTACAGTATTGCTCCCAATTGATCAAGGCTTATGAACCTCCAGTTTAGGAACACGATCGTTTGCTCCATGATATTTCTGAGAGTTGAGGAACTCTCAGTTTATGAATGCTTTGCTGGGGATTGTGAGAGTAGTTATAAGACATGACATCAGGGAATACGCCTTGCCCCCTAGTAGCCAACCACATGTTACATCTGTGCTCAATGATCTATGGGGAAGATAACTTTCTTATAATAAAAGCAATTCCAATGGCTACAGTGGTATGGATGGCTGCTGAAAATCTAGAGAGAGTTGTTCAGTTGGCCTTCTGCAATGTCATTGAGAGGTTGTGAGCTGTAGTGGCCCTGCTTCAGAATATACCAATCCTGCTTATTCTTTAGTAGTCTGGGTTGCCGGGCAACTGTAGTGGAGAGATGAATATTGTGTTTTTCTTTGCTTTTAGCTTATTAACATCAGGGAATCAACCATGTATAAGTAGTTCACATAAATGCATAGGTTCATCTATTAAGGAGTTGAGAAATTGTTGGCAGTGTTGTGAATCACGCAATACACCCCCTCCAGTAACATACATATAAAAAGAATGTTACACTTACTTAAAGGAGTACCACAAGAAAATGGAGGGAAGATGTATCAATGACGGCAATCTATCAGACTCATGCTCCAATATTCTCACCTTCTCTCTTTTCGTCCATGATCTACTGGAGGACAGATCTCTGATAGTTGAATACATTCAGTATGTATCTTTCAATTGAGTATCCCAAAATTACCGCAGTTGCATTGAATTTTGCAACCACAGTTCTCAGGCAATAGATGCTGCTGAGGTTTGCAGGTCACTGGCTAAAATTGATCCTCGTTACCATGCAAAGGATGGATTCTTAGCTCTGTGTGAACACACAGAATAAGGTGGACACCTTCCCCTACCATTGAAGGAGCTACATATTTATATTTAAGGCCAATGCTAAAAATTGGAAGATATGGAATGGTTTTGGTATTTTTAGGATTGAAACGCATGCCATATAGTTTCACACAATCAATGCAATACAGCACAGGAACAGGCCCTCCAGCCCACCAAGTCTGTGCGGATTCCTAATCGTTATTTAGACCCACTACTTATTGCCCATATGCAGTTTATATCACTCTATTCACCTCCTGTTAATGTGTCTATCAAGATATATCTTAAACGTTGCTAACATGCCTGCTTCCACCACTGCCACCGACAGTCCGTTCCAAGCACCCACCACCCTCTGTGTGAAAAACTTTCCCTGCACTTCTCTCCTAAAGTTTCCCCTTCTTACCTTGCACCTGTGCCCTTTTGCAGTTGACAATTCCACCCTGAGGAAAAGCCTCTGACTATTCACCCTATCTATGCCTCTCAGAATTTTGTAGACCTCTATCAAGTCACCCCTCAGCCTCTATATCTCCAATGAAAACAATCCAAGTTTATTCAACCTCTCCTCATAACTTAAACCTTCCAGACCCGGCAATATTCTGGTTAACCTTCTCTGCACCCTCTTCAAAGCATTCACATCTTCTGCTAGTGTGGCAACCAGAAATGTATGCAATATTCCAAATGTGGCTGAACTGAAGTTTTGTCCAGCTGTAATATAACCTATCAGCTTATATATTCAATGCCCCAGCCGATGAAGGCAAGCATACTTTTTGACCACCTTACCCACCTGTGTCCACGTTCAAGGATCTGTGGATCCCTCTGTATGATAGCGTTCCTCTGGGTTAGGGAAAGATGTGTGTGAATACTCTTGGGCAAGTCACCAGGGTATCCTGTAGCACTGGAGAACCGGGTATCTTCTATATCTGTGCCAACATTCCCACCACACAGCCTGTGTAAGTAGGTAATTGCATGTATTGCTGCAGAAAAACTATCTAATCAATGCTTGCTTCAAACCTGCAATTGCTGGTTTTGTAGTCTGCAGGCATATTTAAAATAGAATAACCATCAATTGGCCTGGAAATTGCACACTAACTCGAAACTTTCCAACAGTGATTTCTTATTAACACAACACCTACTTAGCACCTATTTTCACCTTTTTGACAAAATAATCTCTCCTGTATTTAATAGCGCACAAAGCACAGGCTCATTAAAGTATTTCTCAGAAGATGTTATCACTCTTCTAATAATGAGTAACTTCAAACAAATCATAACTAGTGATAACAGGATTAGGAAATTTATACAAAAGTGAATGTCCAGAGCAGACCAGTTAATTTACACTGATTTTTGTGCTGTATACTTGCTCCCTTCCTTATATACATCTCATTTCAGCCATACAGCATATCTTTCTCTAACTTAGCCTTCTTATGAAAGCATTTCAGCTGTTCGCGTCAACCATTCCCTGTCACTGAGCTTCACATTCTAACAACACTCTGAGTAAATTAATTTCGCCTTATTTCCCTGTTGAATTATTAGGAGTAATTTTGTATTCATGGTCTGAGAGTTCTGGATATTCCCACACCCTCTCCAACTCATTCATAAATTTAAAGACCTCTATTGGGTCATTTTTAAGACTTCTCTTTTCAAAAGAAAAAAAGTCCCAAAACCTCGTTTGCCTTTCCCAACAGATGTAACTGCCCCCCTGAAAATAACACAATCTTCTTCAAAATTGATATCTCAATTTGAAGAAAATGACAAATTTTGGCAGAGGTATTTCTGAAATTGTTTTATTACAAAAGGACTTTTAAAAACAATAAAGCTTTAAAACCCAGGGTAGAATAGAGTCATAGAGATGTACAGCACGGAAACAGATCCTTCAGTCCAACTCATCCATGCCAACCAGATATCCTAGATAAATCTAGTCCCAATAACCAGCATTTAGCCCATATCCCTTTAAACCCTTTCTATTCATATATATATCCAAATGCCTTTTAATTCTTGTAATTATAACAGGCTCCACCACTTCCTCTGGGAGGTGGCTCCAGACACACACCACCCTCTGTGTGAAAAAGTTTCCCCTTAGGTCCCTTTTAAATCTTTCCCTTGTCACTTTAAACTTATGCCCTCTAGTTTTGGACTCCCCTACCATGGGGAAAGACCTTGCTATTCACCCTATCCATGCCCCTCATGATTTTATAAACTTCTGTAAGGTCACCCCTCAGCCTCTGAAGCTCTAGGGAAAACAGCTCCAGCCTATTCAATCCCTCCATACAGCTCAAACCCTCCAATCCTGGCAACATCTTCATAAATCTTTTTTGAACCCTTTCAAGTTTCACAACGTCCTTCCTATAGGATAGAACTGAACACAGTATTCCAAAAGTAGCCTAACCAATGTCCTGTATAGGTGCAACATGATCTCCCAACTGCTATACACTGACCAATAAAGTCAGAAGGTGTGGCGCTGGAAAAGCACAGCAGTTCAGGCAGCATCTGAGGAGCAGGAAAGTCGTCATTCCTGATGAAGGGCTTATGCCTGAAATGTTGGCTCTCCTGCTCCTCGGATGCTGCCTGAACTGCTGCGCCTTTCCAGCGCCAGACTTTTTGACTCTGATGTCCAGCATCTGTACTCTTCACTTTCTCCTACGCACTGACCAATAAAGGCAGGTATATCAAACGCCTTCTTCAGGCCCTGAATGATGTGAACTGTGATGAAAAATCTGGGAGAATCACATGAGAAGACTAGCAAGGCTGTTCTCGACATCATTTTCAGCTGAGTTCTGAACCTCAAGGTGAGATTCTTGCTCGGCAGTGGCAAGGTGCATATTAAGGGGATTTATGCATATTACTACCCTCATTAGCCTTATTAATGTGCAGCTTTCTATCCAACCATCCACTGTGAGGAAAGCAGATGCTGAACATGCCAGAGCGGGTACTTGGCCACCCCAGATTACCACTCCCTCCTCTGGACTCCTTTTTGGAGCCCTCCAATCAGGGCATGCCCCTGTCCATCAGTGTATTCTGCACTCCATTCTGCTATTTTGTTGCACTTTGTATGATACGATCTGCCTGTACACTTTTCACTGTCTCTCGGTACATGTGAGAACAGTAAATCAAATCAAATCACTCAGTCCCCAGTCTGCTGACAATGCTATCAGACACCTATCAGCATCAGAGGCCCTACGTGCAACTTCTCCAAATTCACTTACAGGATGCTTCTGTATTTTGAAGGTGCATATTGGGGAACACAGGCAACTAGCAGTGAAATGCTGTTGCAAGGATGGTATCTGTTCAGGAGCCAGCTCATGGATTAGACCAGGCTACATCTCAGGCTGCTTGCTTACTCTCTTAGCGCACACTCAGTTTCAGCTTCCCTGGATTCTGATGGCAGCCCTGCCTTGCCTTTTTTGCAGTACGGTCCCTAAGCTGGAGCTACCGGGTCCCTAAGCTGGAGCTACGGTCCCTAAGCTGGAGCCACAGTACTTACATATTGCTTTGCAGGAAGCTTGTAACAGTTGTCAGTGGTCCTGAGTCAAGTCTAGGGAGCCACCCATCAAGAAACCTGGAGAAACTCAGCAGGTCTTGCAGCATCTGTGGAAAAAGAAACAGAGTTAACAGTTCAATTTAGCATGAATCTTCACCAGGTTGTGTGGCACAGATGTTACTCAGCTCATTCCTTTATAGTGTCCAGATCTTGTTGCCTTTGAACATAGACTGCTTCAGTTTCTGAAGAGTCTCGAATGGTGCTGAACAATGTGCAATCAGCAGTGCACATCCCCACTTCTGACCTTATGATGGAGGGAAGGTTATTGATGAAGTTGTAGATAGATGGGCCTAGGAGACTGTCCTGAGGAATTCCTGCAGGAATATCCTGGAGCTGAGGTGACTGACCTTAAACAACTACAATAATTTCCCTATGTGCCACGAATGACTCCAACCAGTGGGGGGTTTTCCCACTGATTCCCAATGATACCAATTTTGCTGGGGCTTCTTGAAGCCACATTTGTTCAAAAGTGGCCTTGATGTCAACAGCTGTCACTTTCTCCTCCCCTCTGGAATTCAACTCTTTTGAGGTTAGGAGCTGAGTGGCCCTGGCAGAACCCAAACTAGGCATCACTGAGCATGATACTTCCATCATTTTACTGATGATCGAGATTAGACTGATCGGGCAGTAATTGGCCATTTTGAACATGCTCTGCTTTTTATATACAGAAGACACCTAGACAATTTTCCAAATAGTTGGTAGATGCCAATGTTGTAGCTGTACTGGAACAGCTTGGTTAATGATGCAGCAAGTTCTGGAGCACAAGTCATCAGTGCAATTACCAGGATATTGTCAGGAGCCACAGACTTCACAATATGCAGCGCCACCAACCGTTTGTTGATATCACATGGAGTGAATCGAATTGACTGAAACCTGTGATGCTAGGGACCTCTGGATGAGGCTGAGACAAATTATCCACGTGGTACGTCTGGTTGAAAACTGCTGCAAATACTTCTGCCTTATCTTTTGCACTGATGTGCTGGGCTGTTCACTTATTGAAGATAAGGATAATTGTGGAGCCTCCTTCTCCAGTGAGTTGGCTCCTGATGCTGTTTAAAAACTTTACAGCATGTGGACCTTGATGACTTATGATTGCACGTACCACCCTCTGCATGAAAAAAATTGCTCCTTCGGTCCCTTTTAATTCTTTCCCCTCTAACCTTCAACCTATGCCCTCTAGTTTTGTACTCAACTACCCTAGGGTAAAAACATTGGTTGTTCACCTTATCCATGCCCCTCGTGATTCTATAAATGTCTATGAGGAAACTTCTCAGCCAGTGACTGTCCAGGGTAAATAGCTCCAGACTATTCAGCCTCTCCCTATAGTTCAAATCTTCCAACCCTGGCAACATCCTTGTAAGTCTTTTGTGAACCCTTTCAAGTTTCAAAATATTTTTCCTGTCACTTGAAGACTTGAATTGAATGCTGTCTTCATCACTCTGTCTACCTGCGACTCCACTTTCAAGGAAATATGATCCTGTACTCTGAGGTCCTTTTGTTCGGCAACGCTCACCAGGACATTACCATTAAATGTGTAAGTCCTGCCCTGATTTGCCCTACCAAGATGTAGCACCTCACATATATCTAAATTAAACTCCATCTGCCACTCCTCAGCCCATTGGACTAGCTGATCAAGGCCCCATTGTACCCTGAGGCAACCTTCTTGACTGTCCACTATACCACCAATTTTAATGTCATCTGCAAACTTTTAACCATACCTTCTATAATTGCATCAAAATCATTGATATAAATGACAGAAAGCAGTGGACTCAGCACCAATCCTTGCAGCACATAACTGATCACAGACCTCCAGTCCAAAAATCAACCCTCCACCACCACCCTGTCTTCTACCTTTGAGCCAATTCTTGTTCTCCCTGTATTCCATGTGATCTAACTCTGTTAACCAGTCTACCATGCTGAACCTTGTCAAACACCTTACTGAAGGTGTTTGACAAGGTTACTTTTCTTCAGTATTTACGAACGAGAGGGACCGTATTGTTGAAGAGGAGAGTGTGAAACGGACTGGTAAGCTAGAGGAGATACTTGTTAGGAAGGAAGATGTGTTGGACATTTTGAACAACTTGAGGATAGACAGGTCCCCCGGGCCTGACAGGATATATCCTAGGATTATGTGGGAAGCAAGAGAGGAAATTGCACTACCATTGGCAATGATCTTTTCGTCTTCACTGACACCGGGGGTGGTACCAGGGGACTGGAGAGTGACGAATGTTGTGCCCCTGTTCAAAAAAAGGTCTGCTGTTTGTAATTTTTATTAATGACTTAGATGAGGGAGTCGAAGGGTGGGTCAGTAAATTTGCAGATGATATGAAGATAGGTGGAGTTGTGGACAGTGAGGAGGGCTGTTGTCGGCTGCAGAGGGACTTAGATATGATGCAGAGCTGGGCTGAGGAGTGGCAGATGGAGTTCAACCCTGCCAAGTGTGAGGTTGTCCATTTTGGAAGAACAAATAAGAATGCGGAATTCAGGGTTAATGGTAGGGTTCTTAGTCAGGTGGAGGAACAGAGGGATCTTGGTGTCTATGTACATAGATCTTTGAAGGTTGCCACTCAGGTGGATAGAGTTTGTAAGAAGGCCTATGGAGTATTATCGTTCATTAGCAGAGGGATTGAATTCAAGAGTCGTGAAGTGATGTTGCAGCTGTACAGGACTTTGGTTAGGCCACAGTTGGAGTACTGTGTGCAGTTCTGGTCGCCTCACTTTAGGAAAGATGTGGAAGCTTTGGAGAGGGTGCAGAGAAGATTTACCAGGATGTTGCCTGGAATGGAGAATAGGTCGTACGAGGATAGGTTGAGAGTGCTAGGCCTTTTCTCGTTGGAACGGCAAAGGATGAGGGGTGACTTGATAGAGGTTTATAAGATGATTAGAGGAATAGATAGAGTAGACAGTCAGACACTTTTTCCCCAGGTGCAACAGAGTGTTACAAGGGACATAAATTTAAGGTGAAGGGTGGAAGGTATAGGGGAGATGTCAGGGGTGGGTTCTTTACCCAGAGAGTGGTGAGGGCATGGAATGCGCTGCCTGTGGGAGTGGTAGAGTCAGAATCTTTGGTGACCTTAAAGCGGCAATTGGATAGGTACATGGATGGGTGCTTAAGCTAGGACAAATGTTCGGCACAACATCGTGGGCCGAAGGGCCTGTTCTGTGCTGTATTGTTCTATGTTCTATGTTCCACAAAAACCATGTCCACTGCTCTGCTTTCATCAATCTTCTTCATGACTTCCTTAAAAAACTCAATCAAGTTAGTAAGACAAGATTTCCCACGCACAAATCCATGTTGATTATCCCTAATCAATCCATGCCTTCCCAAATATATTGAAACCCTGTTCCTCTGAATCCCCTGCAACAACTTGCCCATCACTGATGTCAAGCTCATTGATATATAATTCCCTGGCTTTTCCTTACCACCTTTCTTGAATAATGGCACCAGGCTAGCCAACCTTCAGTCTTCCAGCACCTCACCTGTGGATTTCAATGATACAAATATCTTAGCAAGGAACCAGCAATCACTTCCCTAGCTTCCCATGATGTTTTGGGGTACACCTGACCAGGTCTCAGGGATTTATCCAGCTTTATGCATTTTAAGACATCAAGCACCTCTTCCTTTGTCATATGAGCACTTTTCAAATATCACTATTTATTTCCCCAAGTTTTCTAACTTCCATATCCTTCTCTACAATAAACACGGATGCAAAATACTTGTTTAATATTTCCCCATCACCTGCAGTTCCACACAGAGGCAGCCTTGCTGATTTCTGAGGAGCCCTATTCTCGCCCTAATTACTCTTTTGCTCTTAATGTATTTGTCAAATCTCTTTGGATTCTCCTGAACCAAATATAATATTAGCATTATCCCCCATATTCCCAAAGTCACTTTTGGAATAAAGTATGACCAGACATGACATTTTTAAAATGAGCTTGTTAATAGCTTTGTAAGTGGTAGTGGAACATACAAATTTATTAATGATTTACTTTACTTCCACATTACATTAGCTTACCTGAAATAAATTTGATATTCAAGCTAAAAGAAACTAGCAGAAACATAGTGACTAAAGATGGAGGTATTTATGAACGACACATCTTTTTTGTCAATATTGAAATTTGGCTTTTATATATTGTTCTATTATCTGGAAAGAGCTAGGGAATGATTAGTAAGGAACTAGCTATATCAGTAAATGTTCTAGATGATAACATTCATGGCTGCTCTGTATAGTCAATAGAGTCATAGAGATGTACAGCATGGAAACAGACCCTTCAGTCCAACCCATCCATGCCGACCAGATATCCCAACCCAATCTAGTCCCACCTGCCAGCACCCAGCCCATATCCCTCCAAACCCTTCATATTCATATACCCATCCAAATGCCTTTTAAATGTTGCAATTGTACCAGCCTCCACCACACCCTCTGGCAACTCATTCCATACCCGTACCACCCTCTATGTGAAAAAGTTGCCCCTTAGGTCTCTTTTATATCTTTCCCCTCTCACCCTAAACCTATGCCCTCTAGTTCTAGAATCCCCCACCCCAGGGAAAAGACTTTGCCTATTTACCCTATCCATGCCCCTCATAATTTTGTAAACCTCCATAAGGTCACCCCTCAGCCTCCGACGCTCCAAGGAAAACAGCCCCAGCCTGTTCAGCCTCCCCCAATAGCTCAAATCCTCCAACCCTGGCAACATCCTTGTAAATCTTTTCTGAACCCTTTCAAGTTTCACAACATCTTTCCAATAGGAAGGAGACCAGAATTGCATGCAATATTCCAACAGTGGCCTAACCAATGCCCTGTACAGCTACAACATGACCTCCCAACCCCTGTACCCAATACTCTGACCAACAAAGGAAAGCATACCAAATGCCTTCTTCAATATCCTAACTACCTGCGATCCACTTTCAAGGAGCTATCAACCTGCACTCCAAGGTCTCTTTGTTTAGCAACATTCCCTAGGACCTTACCATTATGTGTATAAGTCCTGCTAAGATTTGCTTTCCCAAAATGCAGCACCTCGCATATATCCATCTGCTACTTCTCAGGTCATTGGCCCATCTGGTCAAGATCCTGTTGTTACCTGAGGTAACCTTCTTCGCTGTCCACAACACCTCCAATTTTGGTGTCATCTTCAAACTTACTAACAATACCTCTTATGCTCACATCCAAATCATTTATGTAAATGACAAAAAGTAGAGGGCTCAGCACCGATCCTTGTGGCACTCCACTGGTCACAGGCCTCCAGTCTGAAAACAACCCTCCACCTCCACCCTCTGTCTTCTACCTTTGAGCCAGTTCTGTATCCAAATGGCTAGTTCTCCCTGTATTCCATGAGAACTAACCTTGCTAATCAGTCTTCCATGGGGAACCTTGTCGAACAGTAGCAGCATAAGCACTCTACTATCAAGCAGCATAGCAGTTGTATTAATCATAAAGAGCTCAAAGCTTTTCCATCTTTAAATGTGGTTATTTCAAACAGTATTTAATCCATTACTAACTGCATAAAGTAAAGTTGAGAGTCAGAATTTGAACCAGGTCACCAGAACAATTTTCTGGGTCTCTAATAGTCTAGCTATAATACCATCACCGCTTTCCGGAAAAGAGGAGGACGTATATTCCATCAAGCTATTTCTTGGGAGGTTTTATGCCATTGGATAAAATCATTCAGTGTAAGTACCTCCAAAATGTCACTTGCCTCAACTCAGTAAGAAACAGTGCGCAAGGAAACTGCAGCACAAATGCCAACTTCTGGAACTGAACCTTTAACCAAACAGCAACATCCAGGTGATGACATCAACAAGAATGATTTGGAGATGCCAGTGTTGGACTAGGGTGTACAAAGTTAAAAATCACACAACATACTATACCCTGGACTATAACCTGGTGTTGTGTGATTTTTAACTATCAATAAGAATAAAATTGTTCATATTACTAAACATCTGCAGCATTGCAGGAACCAAGAGTGATCATCCCCATTTGACTAAACTAGCTCTTGACTGGATCACTCAGGTAACCAATGCCATAACGATAGCATATATTAGATTCAACACTAACACAGGACTGAAATGTTCCCATTTTTTGACAGTGATTCTTTCTGTGAGATTTGTGGTGAGTGGTTGGCCAAGACCCATGTCAATTTTTCCCTTGCAATCTTCTACATTTTGGCTCATTTATTATGCACCTGGTTTGTGCAGCATCCAGCTCATGGAATCATATAGCAAGAGAAATGGAGATGCTGCCAGATTCTGGCACTTTGTGGTATTTTTGACACCGGTCGTATTTTTAATTCCCAGTTCTAGTGCACTTCAGGGACCGCAAACTAGGAGCTTGGCTAGGAATTGTGGTCTGCATCGTTCCAACTTCAAAAATGGCTCAGAAAGGCAAGTTAACACTCAGACTGACACCTGGAAGTGCTGATGGACTGGGTGGTCTAGGTTAGCGTTAGGAGCACAAATTAGTGAACATATCACTAACGCATCTCTGCACTAGGCAGGGAAGGAAAGGACCATGTTTCTAGCACTTGGAGGACTGCTGTAGAGACCATTCATACACTGCCCCACAGGCAGAAGATGATCAAGAGCTGTTGGCTGTTAATGACTTTCTAAAAAAGTGCAAACAGGGTCAGAACAGTTTGTAAGAGACTGTTAGAAAACTGATCAAAGGATGGATGTGACCTCCAGTGTTATCAGTCTTGTGTTAGTTCCAGCATGCATTAGTCTTGCTATCTCCGTGGATAGACTAGCAACTGGCATGGAGACCCAGGTTCAACATGCTCAATGTGTGCTAGAAGAGCACACTGACCTTCAGTACATCATTGCAGCCAATGGTGCTTAGTATCAATGACAAAGCAAAAGGGAGATGTGGGATCTTGACCTCACTCCAGGTACCCCTTTCTGAAGGGAGACAAGGTGGTCAAGTAGATAACCTGAAGAAGGAGAAACCACATACAGGGACTTCTTCACAGTACCCTCCAGAGCTGCCCAGGTCCTACACCTATCTCCTGCCTATGATGCCAAAGCTTGTAGAAGTTCAGGCCAAGGAAGGTGAGCCTACATTTGGGCCGAAGACTCTCAGCAGGCCTGAGCCATCTAGGCCCAAAACCCCTGGAGGATGACCAGCCGTGTCTTCCAGGCCAACAGGCCAACTGTACAGCAGGTTCCCTTTATCCCAGCTGTAGAAGTCAGACTGCACTTCAATACAGTGATGAGAAAGGATGGGAAAGAACATACTCAGAGAACATAGGCAACATGGGTAACACTTCATTGTGCATAATGTACTTTTGTAAATTTATATTCACTTACACTCTGCTCTGGTTTCTTTATGACCATCGAACCTGGTGAGATATGTTCAGAAATCACCAGGTTGAAAGAAGTTTTGACCACTAACACCCTCTCATCTCTCACAAGCAACCAAGTACTTGACTGTCAAAAGTCTCAGATGTCCCAGGTCTTTGAACATGTGACATTGTTGACTCCTGCCAAAGCATTGCACTTTAATATGAGCAACATTGAGACTATAAGCAGTGCGCAGGGATTTTACTGGTGACTACCCGGAATAGATCATCCATAGCTACAATCATCCTGCCATTAAGAGGATGGAATCAGTGATGACTCCACATATCTTTAAAAGCAACATCTCATTCTACTTTCATATTTTCAAGGTGGTGCATTGCCATTCCAGGTTGGGAGGTA
This sequence comes from Chiloscyllium plagiosum, assembly GCF_004010195.1. Lineage (NCBI taxonomy): Eukaryota > Metazoa > Chordata > Chondrichthyes > Orectolobiformes > Hemiscylliidae > Chiloscyllium > Chiloscyllium plagiosum. The sequence continues at coordinate 52,237,596 of NC_057713.1, forward strand.
CACAATGGGAAGTTCACATCTCCACTGTTCCTTAAAGCTCTGTGGCATGATGAGGGAATTTATACAAAGTGTATACTCTCAGATTCTACAGGATCCTCAAGCATTTCAGGGAAATTTAACAGCGCACATGAATCCTGGAACATTGTGAGGCAGTGATGGAAGGACGTGAGCTGGGATTGCATTCAACCTGTTGCTTATCATGAGAGACTTAACTGCACAGCACTCAGATATTAGAGACTGACTAAAGCCTTGAAGCCAACTATCTTTAGCAGCAAGTGATGTTATTTTTCTGTCTCGCTGACTGCTGCTTGTCCCTTTGGAGGCTATGCAGAGGTTTCTGATCTCCTTGGTGATACTGTTGTAATCACTGTCTTTTTTGATGATATGGTGGCATGTTCAATAAAGTCACAAGAAATCCTCCAAATGCAGCTACCATGTTAACTGTATGTGCAGGTAATCATAGAAATATCAGAACTGAATGGCACACCAGCAATGATACTCCTGATCCTCATATCAATCACTGTGAAACAGCATGTAATGCCCTGACACAGAAATTTTGCAAGAAAGGCAGTGTCAAGCCTTGACTTGGGGCTCTGATCCAGATAAATGTTGCAGGTCCAGATATTGATGATGAATCAGAGGAGCAAACTTCAGACACTTATCCAACATAAAAGAATGCCCTCTCAAAACATATACCACAGTGAATATCAAAGACTGTATCCTTGTCTGCTACTGTTAAGTCTGTATTTAGCAGATTTGGTAGCACTGAATTTGGTAGCAGATTTAGTATTGTCTTCCAGTATCAGGTAGGACGTGATGCAGAACTGGCAAACCAGGTAAGACTTTAACATTTGCATCTTCAGAGCTTTGCTTTCCTGATATAACAGTGGCACAATTGATGTAAAGTACTGTCATGATGATGAATCAGAACATCAATATCCTACAGGCATTTTTAACCTTTAATTGCACAAGGTGTGCTTTCCTTGTAAACAAAAGTAGACTGCAGATGCAAATTCACTATGGGGTTATCTAAATCCTGTATGGGACCCATGGAATGTTGCACCTATAAAATGTCAGAGAAACTTCAAAAGAAATAAATACATAACAGGAACAGTTAACAAGAGTGTTGACTATCTCCGACTGTCAGAGGAAAGCAGCCTTTCAGGCATTTTTGTGTTTCGCTTTTCCATGAATAGTGTGTGTGTGTGTGTGTGTGCATGCGCACGTGTGTTTATTTGCTAGTTTGTGGAAGAAGATGTCAGTGAACTGAGGTCTCTTGTGTACTAGCCTGAGTTCAAGTGCTAATGTGTTATGAAGATCACAACCAAGGAAAGACCCCCAATCACACCTGCATTGCAGGTAAAGGTACACCTTTGATTTGAGTGCTTGAAGCCAGCGCGAGCAAGCCAGTCAAAAAGAAACAAGATAAAAAGCATGCAAATAACTGAAAAGGTAATAATTCAGCAATCAACTGTTCAACTATCAACATTCCTATATCTACACATCATGAACCAACCAGAGAGACTGATCTTATGTCTTTTAACTTTTGTCTTTTTTGGGCTTGTTTCATATTCTTACTCTGTATGTATATGTATTACATTATTAATTAATCTTGCACATAGTAACTAATAAAGTCACTGTTCTGTTGACTCAAGGAAGCCTGATTAAATTGGTGCCTGTTGAAATATAAATTAATCTAGTCTGGAAGAAAGGCATCCACAAGGGAGAGATCCTTTTTAACTGAATCTTGTAGCCACCGAACAGTGGTGTGGGTTGGATGAGTAAAGAAGGTGAGCCAGTTTTTCTCTTCTCACACAGATGCTGAACAATTTGACACATCTGTTCAGAACCGTAACAACTCGGTGGTCCTTGCTCAGTCTCTGGACATTACAATATGTAACAGCCATGATTGTTCAAGGCCATGATTTTTAAAGTTAATTGCTGCAAAAAGAATTACCCACAAATAAAATCAGTTTAATGTCAGCTGGGTGGCATTGCTGAATCAATGGATGCTAGATGAATACAATTGCCTCTGGCTGGCTCTCACATGCAAGTAATTTACATTTCACTCCCAAAAAGAAAATCAGTAATTTACTCTGCCCATTTTGCAAGCAATTTATCTTGCTAATGTTGAAGAATAGCAGTTGTTTTCTGGGGACAGCTCATGATGTGTATGCTGTGAAGGGATCAGGGTTCATCAGTATTGAAAGAAAATATAGTAGTGTAATTACCCTGATACTGTAATTCATAAAATAATGCATGTTTTTCTATGAAATGCTGAAATAAGACACGCTCCCTAGGAAATTTATTGCTTGGGCAAGGACACTGGCTTTTCTGGGATGGATGCAATTTTGTGGCTTCATATGGGCTGAGTTACGAATTCAGAGTCCACTTGCAGCTCAAAGAAAGTTTGACGCCTGAGTATGTCCTTCTCCATTGTAAAGTAGAGCTCTTTCTCTCCTTAATTCTAGACAAAAAAGCTGTGGTTTTGATACTCACTGTTTTTACTGGTGTAGGGATACAAGCACCTCATATTCTTTCTTGTGTGCTGCATCTAAATTATGTTTTGCCAATAGGTCAAAACATTGAAGCTTCCCGAGGTGTCACTAAGCGACTTTAGCCTGATTTGCTGACCATCAACTACCAGAAAATATTACCTCATTTGCCAAGTCTGCATGCTTCTCTTATTCTGGCTGCAGCGATCTGCATGATTTATGGTTATTACTGTTTGGAATTATGAGAGTGTAAATTTGTTTTCACTGTGCGTCATCTCTGCTGCCATGTCAAAAGAGGTTCTATCACTTTGGTTATGAAAATAAATATTGTATAAGAATATACCCTTAAGTGCATGTAGTTGGTTTAAATTTTTAAGTTCTTACTGAGAGAGGGAAAGAGAGTGCAAAAAAGAGAAACATGCATTCATAAGCCACACTTCACAACTTTCACACAACCCAAAGTGTTCTTGAATTGTTGCCACTCTTGCAATGATGGAAATGTAGCAGTTAATTTGGTCAGAGCAATCTCCCATAATGTAATAGTAACCTCTGATGTAGAGCAATTCAGTGAAGGACAAAAATCAAGTTTTTATGAAGTGGTATAAATGTTGACCAGGACACCAGGGACAACACCCCTGTCCTTATTTGAAATAGCTGATGAAACAGCTTGAAATAGTTGGGCCTATACTGATTAAATTCAGCTAAGATGGCAGGCAGAGCCTTGTACTTTATGTCTCATCTGAAAGACAGCACATCGGAGAGTCCAATAATCCCTCCATACTGAAATAGACTTTGTGAAGATTACTGTGCTCAAGTTCTCGAATAGGACTTGATCACACAAACCATAACTCAGAGGTGAAATACTACTGACTGAACAACCAATGAGAATTAATCGTACAAATCTGGTATTGGAGCATCTTCTTGGTGAACTTAATTAACAGACTAAAGGTGGTGAAACGGCAACCAGTATTGTGAGGGCTCCTTGTGTTAATTCACTGTAAATTAAATCTAAATTGAGTGTCTGCTCATACATAAATTACACTTTCTCCTTTGCATATATGAATACTACAGCCTCTTTACTGAACCAGATTTGTGTGAAGTCATGTTAACATGAAGTAGTATTTTTTGAAATTGTCCCTTTTTCACTAAATTATACACATTTGAATTGGAATATGTTTGTATCTTTACAGGAATATGATAGATTAGAAGCTGATAATTACAGGCACAAAAAAGAATTTGGACTCAAAACAAAATTGAAATGAGTTAGAATTACCTTTTTAACTCACACCAAATTCACACTTGTAGCCCACAAACCCATCAACACACTAAAACAGCAGCTAATGAACTTGAAAGACCCTATACAGACAACAAGCAAAACTAATGTCATTTACAAAATACCGTGCAAGGACTGTAACAAACACTACATTGGACAAACAGGCAGAAAACTAGCCACCAGGATACATGAACATCAACTAATATCTTTACATACAGATAAGGAAGGACACTACTTCGACTGGGCCAACACATCCATCCTAGGACAAGCCAAACAGAGACACACACGATAATTCTTAGAAACATTGGCATTCCAACCGGAACTCGATCAACAAACACATTGACTTGGACCCAATTACCACCCCCTGAGAAAAAGAACAGGAAATGACATCACCACAGGAAATGACACACCAACACTAAGAATCACAAACATATAAATAGAAGACAGGAATCATCAACAATGCTTCATCCGGAGGCTCACTGAAGATGTTACCTAGTATGGTGACAAAATGCCGGAAAATGAACATTCCAGCTCAGTGAGCAAACCTACATCTACACTGCCAGGTATGATACAATGTTGTGGGGCTCCGCTAGAACAATTTGGTTAAGGGCTCAGCGAGTTCTGGAGCCTCAGTACTATTGCTGAAATGTTGGCAGCGCCCATAGCCCTTGGAGTATCCACTGCCTTTGACCATTTTTTGTTATCATGAAGAGTGAATTGTATTGATTGAAGATTAGCATTCTATGAAACTGGGGACATCTGCAGGAACCTGAGAAGGATCATCCACTTGACACTTCTGGCTAGAGATTGCTTCAACCTTATCTTTTGCACTGATATGTTGTGCTCCCCCATCATTGGCGATGGGGATGTTTGTGGAACATCTTCCTCCAATAAGTTGTGTAATTGACCACCACCATTCAAGACGGGTTGTGGGCAGGACTGCAGATGTTGGAGCTAATCTGTTGGTTATCAAATCGTTTAGCTCTGTAATAGAAACAATGAAATTATGAACAGGATTAGGCCATTCAGCTCTTTGAGCATGCTCCTCCATTCAGTATGATCATGGCTGATCCTCTGTCAATGCTATATTTTTGCTTCCTCCCCATACCATATAATACCTTCAAACTTAAAAGATGTATCTGTCTCATCTTGAATGTATTCAGTGATCTTGCTTACACGGTCTTCTGTAGTAGAGAATTCCACAGGTTTATTGCCTTTTGACTGAATAATTCTTCCCTCATCTAGTGTCAGCCTAGTGAACATCCACTGTACTGTCAGATCATATTGAATGGCTGAGCAGGCTCAAAGGGTTGAATGGAGAGTGTGGTGCTAGAAAAGCACAGCAGGTCAGCAGTATCCAACTTATGCCCAATACATTGATTCTCCTACACCTTGAATGCTGCCTGACCTGCTGTGCTTCTCCAGCACCACACCCTTGACTTTGATCTCTAGCATCTGCAGTCCTCACTTTCTCCTCAAAGGGTTGAATGGCCTAATTGCAAGACAAATCATTCCCAGCAGTGCCCTTTATCACTCAATCAGCAATGTGCTGCCAATTCACTCTAGGTGGTGGACATTAAAGTCTCCCATCCAAAGTCTCCCATTCTGGGTTCTAGCCACTCTCAGTGCTTTCTCATGTATTGTTTAACATAGAAAAGCACTGATTCATCAGCTGAAGGGAGGAGCTGGGTGGAACATGGTAATCATTTTCTTTTCCTGCCTATGTTTGAATTGATAATACGACTTCCTGAGGTCCAGAGTTGCTGCTGTGGACTCTCCGAGCAATTCCTTTTCTGACTGTATGCCACTGTCCAACACCTTTGCTTTACCTGTCCTGCTGGTGGTTGTCTGTAAGATGTCTGAGTGGACAGGTTTGTGAGACAGCTGTCTGAGTTCTGACACTTTACCGAGTTTGACTTTGTTGTCTCTGGTGCCTAGGTTGGTGCTGGGCAGACTATTCAGTCTTGCTTCCTTTTGAGATTTGAGAGAAGTAAGAGTCTTGCTGGGCCATTTTAAAAAGCTGTAAAGAAACAACCAGATTGCTCAAAATCTGGAGTCATATATAGGCCAGACAAAACCGATTTCTTTCCTTAAAATATAGATTCTATTTAAAGTTTGGGTGAAGAGTTGTAGCTTGGATGCTCGTTGTTGTGGTTCTGTTCGCCGAGCTGGAAATTTTTGTTGCAAACGTTTCGTCCCCTGTCTAGGTGACATCCTCAGTGCTTGGGAGCCTCCTGTGAAGTGCTTCTGTGGTGTTTCCTCCGGCATTTATAGTGGCCTGTCCCTGCCGCTTCCGGTTGTCAGTTTCAGCTGTCCGCTGTAGTGGCCGATATATTGGGTCCAGGTCGATGTGTTTGTTGATGGAATTTGTGGATGAGTGCCACCGGTGTCTGTGGTAAGGGAATCATTCCTTACAAAGGACATCAAATCTGTACAGAGTGTCCCAAATTCTCTCTCAGCAAGGTTCTACAAAAGCCGGAAGATGGCTTTACTTATGTACTCGAATCATCTTTCAATGAAGGACAGCCTACCATTGACTGCACACATTACGTACACAGGGTTTGATTCGGAACAGTCAGCATAGACTTGTCATTGGGAGATCATGCTTCCCAAATTTCATAGAGACCTTTGATGAAGTTACCAGGACGTTTGATGAGGTTTGATAAGGTTCCACATGGAAGGCTGCTCAGGAAGGTTACATCACGTAGAATGCGTGGGAACTGGCCAGTTGGATACACAGTTGGCTTGATGGTAGGAAGCAGAGGGTTGAGTGGAAGGATGTTTGTCAGACCGGAGGCTTAGCCCATTGCTGTTTGTTATCTATGATTTGGTTGAGAATGTACAAGGCATGATTAGTAAGTTTGCAGATGACACTAAAGTAAGTGGGAGCATGATCAGTGAGGAAGTTTATCAGAAATTGCAGCAGGACCTTAATCAGGTGGGAAATGGGCGGAGAAATGGCAAATGGAATTTAATATAGAAGTGTGGGGGCTTGCATTTTGGAAACTCAAATCAAGGTAGGAGTTTCACGGTGAATGGGAGGGTCTTAAGGGGTGCAGTGGGCAGAGAGACCTTGGCGTTCAGGTGCACACGGTTCTCAAAGAGTGGAGTCACAGGTAGACAGGACAGTGAAGAAGTCTTTTGGCACATTGGCCTTCATCAGGCAGGAT
>NC_057713.1:52245611-52262827 GCF_004010195.1 Chiloscyllium plagiosum
GACCAGCTATCCCTAGTTGCCACACACGCAGTCGACAAGCAACATGAATTCGACTGGTACAACACTACCATTATAGGGCAAGTCAAACAAAGAACAGCCAGGGAATTCTTAGAAGCATGGCACTCATCCACAAACTCCATCAACAAACACATTGACCTGGACCCAATATATCGGCCACTACAGCGGACAGCTGAAACTGACAACCGGAAGCGGCAGGGACAGGCCACTATAAATGCCGGAGGAAACACCACAGAAGCGCTTCACAGGAGGCTCCCAAGCACTGAGGATGTCACCTAGACAGGGGACGAAACGTTTGCAACAAAAATTTCCAGCTCGGCGAACAGAACCACAACATAGATTCTATTTAAAAGCAACAGTGGTTGAATTGTAATAGTTCATCATAACAGCTTCAGAATAATTGAGAGTAGTATAGACCTGCTTGTTTCACATTCTCAAGTTATAATTGTTAGCAGCTTGCTGCAATTGTTATTGCTTATCGCAGGATTGAAGCTTGAACTATACTGACAATCACTGGTACTATGGGGTAAGAACTATGGGGCAAAATTGCTACACTGATGACTGCTTATCCAATTTGCATTTAAGTCTTTCTTTTCTGTGATGATCTTATGCCAGACCATTTCAATGTACCACTGTTAAGAGTTTTAGAAATCTTGACTTTAGAGGCAACGTTTGTTTTGTTAATATTCTCGAAACCCTAGTTAACTTCACCCTGACTTAGCTGCACATGGAAGATATAAGACCAGCATTATTTAATAGACTGCCATAAAAATGTAAACCTTTGACCTCATTATTTCAGGTACATGCAACTTTTGAGTAGTCTATTCAATATCTAATTTAATTGAAGTTCTGAATAATGCATGAATAGAGCCATACTGCAAGGGAACAGACCTTTTGGTCCAACTCATCTGTGCCGACTGATATCCCAATCTGATCTAGTCCCATTTGCCAGCATTTTGCACATATCTCTCTAAACCCTTCCTATTCATGTACCTATTGAGGTGTCTTTTCAATGTAATTGCAACCAGCTTCAATTACTTCCTCTGGAGAAACATCTTGGCTATTCACCCTATCATGCTCCTCATGACTTTATAAACCTCTATAATGTCACCCCTCAGCCTCTGACCAATTTGTGATTTTTCTTTACATGATCCTGATCTGCTGTGTCTCCATGAAACTGCCAAAGAAATAGCAATTTGATACTGAGATATGGACAGCAATCTGGACACTATAAAGCAAACTATTAAATGAAACAAGTACTTACGGTTTGTTATTCTAAATTCAATTAGATTTCCCATTTAATATAATTGCACACTGTTTGATTCACTACAGAAATTATATGCTTTAAATGGGAAATAAAATTCAGTACCTTTTGTAGAGAAATGGATGAAAATGTATGTCCAGTAGGATGGTAAGAAATACACATATTTAATCTTTGAAGAAAAAAACCACAGCTGACATTCTGTAAGATATTTAAAGGTCAAGGGATAGGGTTACGTTTTATTGGAATTGCGAATAGCACTATCTAACAAGGTCCTGGTTTTTCTTTTCAGAATATTTAATCTTTTTAGCAGTTATCCAAATTAATACCGCTACACTAAGTTGACATACTTTTGCTGATGACATTCCATCATTAAGAGCTGGGCAGGATTTATTAATATTTATTCAACCCACAGAGTAACTTCAGAATCAATTATTTTGGTTTCAACAGTAAAGTCACATAGATCACCTATGACAGACCAATTCACTGACAAGATGTATCTCAAATATCTAATCACATTTAATAAAATAAAACTAATTTTTAAAAATTCAGATGTGCACTTATTTGCTATTGATGATATCTATTTAATATTGTTATGTCAATTGTAAAATTATGAACTTTAAAATTAAAGTCTTTACATGTTGCCCCAATTCTAAGATAAAGACTTAAGTATACCACGATCTTTATCAGCTGTGGGTTTATCCTTCAAATGTTAACTTGCTTGTGTTAACATTTGTAAACAAATCTTTCCATGTCATTGAAAGGGCATACAGTTCATATGACTGCATGCAATAATTGAAACCTTAACATAAAAAGCTCTAAAGAGCTGAATGAAAAGTTGCGCATTTGTCTGTCCAATTAACTTTTATGAGATTACCGACCAGAACAGAATAAACATTCTACTCAAGATGTAAATTGTTGTTCTTTAATAACTTATATATTGGTTGTAATTAGTATTTTTGCATACTTAACAAGATTAGTGTTCAATTCAAAATAATGCACAAATTGTAAAATTTCATGAGAAAGCACAAAGGTGAGGAAATGGTGGAGCTAAGTACGGTTACAACATTTAAAATGCATTTGGACAGGTACATGGATAGGAAACGTTTACAGAGATATGGGCCAAATGCAGGCAAATGGGACTTGTTCATTCAGGAAACTTGATTGGCATGGATGAGTTGGGCCAAACGTCCTGATTCCATGTTGTATGACTCTATGACTCCGTGACTCTATGTAAAAGACGCTTAGAAATGTAGCATTTGTAGTATTTAAGAATAAGAATGGGAATATCTGTCCAGCAAAAGTCCTTAAGAGATGCAGTGATCTTTAGTATATCAAGTTCTTGTGATGTAGACTTATTATTCCTACTGCTGAGTTAAAAGATTTAAGAAATGATGGGCTTTTGCCCAAAATGTTGGTTTTCCTGCTCCTCGGATACTGCCTGACCTGCTGTGCTTTTCCAGCACCACTCTAATCTTAAAAGATTCAACTTCCACCTTCCCCAGAAGTGTGGCTGAATAGGTTAACTATAAACATTTTTAGACACCGGCAGGTTTTTATATTTAACTTATAATTCATTACTTGGAAAATATGTAAACTCCTTTGATTGATGATACATACTATTTTATTGAATTTCTCGTGGAGCCCTTTATAATCAACCGATCTCAGCCTCCTCCGATTGTCCCTGGCATCACATATGCCAGTCTTAATCCAATTCAACTCATTTCATGTGACTTCATGAAATGTTTGAAAACACTAGATCATCATCATCAGCTATCTCTCGCAGACGAGGATGACTCTCTACCACTCTCAGGGTGAGTCCATCGGTGGCTGTACAGGTGTCTGATACGGCTACTGCAGGCTCTATTACATTTGGGGTAGGTGGAGGTCACAGGAAGGGATCGGTGTGGCTTTGCTGTGGCAGTGCACTCCTTTCGCTGTTTTCATCTGGTTTCCATTTTTTCCCAACAGTAAGTCTCAAGGTGCCCAACACCTTCTGAGATGCTCCTCCTCCACTTTGGTTGGTTTTGGGCTGGTAATTTCCAGGTGTTTGTGGGAATGCCACATTTTGCTAATGAGGCCTTGAGGGTATCCCTGAAATGCTTCCTGTGTCCACCTGGTGCTCACTTGCTGTTTCAAAGCTGGGAGTAAAGCATTTGCTTGGGGAGTCGTATGTTGGTCATGCAAGGATGTTTGGAGACACTGGATGATGCAAAGGCTGTAGGTCTTGACAACATTCCTGCAATAGTACTAATGACTTGTGCTCCAGAACTAGCCATGCCCCTTGCCTAGCTATAGTCCAAGTACAGCCACAGCACTGGCATTTACACATCAATGTAGAAAATTGCTCAGGCATGTCCTTTTAAAAAAAGAAGACAAATCCAATCCAGGCCAATTACTGCCCGATCAGTCTATTCTCGATCAGCAGTAAAGTGATAGAAGATGTCAGCAACAGTACTATAACATTAGCAATAACCTGTGCACTGATGCTCAGTTTGAGTGCCTGTAGGATTACTGATCCAAATACAGACAAAAGAGTTGAATTCCAGAGATTAGGGAAGAGTGACTGCCTTTGGTATCAAGATTGCATCGATCCAAATGGGCACCAAGGAACCCTAGCAAAACTAGAGTCAATGAGAATCAGGGGGACAACTCTCTGTTGGTGGGAGTCATACTTGACACAAAGTTTGCTGGTTGGAAGTCAGTCATCTCAGCACCAGGAAATATCGACAGGAGTTCCTCAGGGTGATATCTTTTTATCAACCATCTTCAGCTGCTTCATCAATGAGGAATATGGTCACCAAGACTCCTTAGACACTGTCCAAACCCATGTCCACTGCTATACAAAAGGACAAATACAGCACATACCTGGGAAAACCACCACTACCTACAAATTCCCTTTACACGTTGAGACATAATTCTAACTTGGAAATCTATTGCTGTTCCTTTAGTGCTGCTAAGTTAAAATCCTGGAACCGCTCCCTAATGGCATTGAGGGGTACCTATACCAAATAGAATGTAACTGTCCAGGAAGACAGCTCACCACCTCCTTCTCAAGAGCAACTAGGGATGAGCAGTAAATGCTAGCCCAAACAATAATGCCTACATCACATGAGTAAATTTTTAAAAAAACACAAACAAGAACAATTTGGGAAATCTGGAGTTGTGCTTTAACTGAATAATATCTATTCTGTCAATATGTTATTTAAATGCTCCAATGTGATAACTTCCAAGAAATCACAACAGGAAGAGCTCTATTTTCAAGTTATATTTTACTAAGGTTTATGCACTTATTTTGGAGTCAAGTTAACACAATTTCAAACTTCCTGATACTCAATTAGTAAAAGAAGTACTTAATAATTAAACACTTTGGATGAAATAAAGGAACATTATACTGTTGGCTAGTGATCATCTAGCTTTTTCAGTTGCATGGCAGACAAGCCTCTGGTCTTGAAAGGGATTGTATCAGAATGTCACCCAAAAAGCATGGCCATTTACAGAAAACATTTTGCTTGCCTCCCTGGCCCTGATTGTCTCACCAGCTTCTCAACAAGCCTCACAGTTGGTCAGTTTCATACCGCTGGCTGCCTCTCGGTCAGAACTGTCACACTTGGCCTCACTGAAGTTCAATTGGGAACTTCCTGGCTGCAAAATGGGGCACACTGGAGACTTGAGGCGCAACCAGAGATAGCAGTATGTAAGAAGTTCTCCTTGAATTTGTTAAAATTATTTCATGGCCACACACAATAAACTCATGCAGCCTAGTTTCCTAAAAGACTCAGGACCATTTACAAAAAACATTTTGCTTGCCTCCCTGGCCCTGATTCTGTAGCTCATATGCTTTGCCTCTGTAGATGTTATTTTTACTAACTATCCTGACACCTTAACTTCAAAGGCTTGTTATTTGATATTACATCTTCCATAAAGTAAGACCTTTCACCTGGTACCTGAAATGTTCGTTGAAATGATGTTCCTTTTCAGCAAACCTGCAGATTGATCGTATAAGTGTTACTTCATATCTTCTGGTGTCTCCTGTCTGATGCTGTAAATTTACTGGAGAACTAACCTCCAACGTTTGCACAAATTGTTATCTCATTAGAGATGTGATTAAAATTTGTGACTCATATGAAAATACTAATATTCCCCTTAATGAACTTTATTTTTAAACTGTTCATTCTATTTTTTGCTATCGTAGTCCTGAATTTGAGCTTTGTTGTATCTCTTCCCAAAGTATACAAAGAGTGGCTTGTTAATACTGAACTTGAGTATTGCTGAACTCATAAACATACTATTGAAGTTCTTAACTTTTCATTCAGCAGAATAGAATCAGAAGAATACAAAATCTCAATGGGAACAGCACATATGCTTCATGAGAAGATGGTCCTGATTGATTGTCAAGTGGAGTCAGAGCCATGAAGAAAGCTCCAGGAAGCAGTTAGCTGTCAAGCTGTACGCAGAAAGTTGATGTTAAAATCAATTCAACTATGATCTCTTTGAAAGTTGGAGAAGGTTTAAAGGACCTAGTAACCTACTGCTTTTGATTCATATGCATGAATGTATTTAAGCTTTTATTTAAATTTAAACCAAACAAGTCAACTCTGATTGGTCAAGGTATTGCAATGGAGAATGCACCAAAGAAACAAGCTATTGTGAAGTCAGAAAAAGGTCAATGAGTGAATAGGGTTAGAATTCTTTGTGTTTGCAAAGACTATGGCACTGCCTGTCAATATAGGTGACTTCCACCAGATATAAGTGTGTCACAGTACAAGACCAAGTGATGATCTTGAATTGATTGTTAGTGTTGTTCTTAGCATAAATTGGATGTTCTCCAATGTGGGATTGCATTTAATGTTGGACATTATGATGTGAAATTTACAAGCACAGGATGATAGTACATAGTCAGTACACTGCATGTTGTGAACATCCAAAGGGACATGATATTTGATATACAGCATTACACTAGCACTGAAATTCATATAACACATATGTATTGTGGGCAGAATGTCATTTTGGCGTCATAGCAACATGCTGATAATAAAGAGTAATACTCATGTTACTCCTGCATTTTACCACCTGAAATAGTTAGCTTTACTGATGTTCAAATGTTTGAGACACTTTACCCTTCCAGTGTACTATGAGGTGGACTGGATAATTTTATTCTGTTAATGGGCAAAGTTAGAGTGCATTGGATGGGGGTAATATATCGATATGGATTGAGAACTAGTTGACAAACAGGAAACAGAGTTGAAACTTTATTGCTGGAACAGCACAGCAGGTCAGGCAGCATCCAGGGAACAGGAGATTCGACGTTTCTGGCACAGGCTCCTGAAGAAGGGCCTGTGCCCGAAACGTCGAATCTCCTGTTCCCTGGATGCTGCCTGACCTGCTGTGCTGTTCCAGCAATAAAGTTTCAACTTTGATCTCCAGCATCTGCAGACCTCACTTTCTCCTCCAAACAGGAAACAGAGAATGCAAATAAATGGGTTATTTTCTGAGAGGCATGCAGTGACTACTGGAGTACTGCAAGAACCAGTACATGGGCCCCAGTTACTCATGATGTATACACATACACTGTACATGTATAGAAATGGCTCTGATGAGGGAATCAAATGCAAAATTTCTAAGTTTGCTGATGACACAAAACTGATAGGGTTCACAACTGCAAGGACAACACACAAAGGCTTCAAAGTGATTTTAACAAGTTGAGTGCGTGGGCAAACACATGGCAGATGAAGTAAATGTAGCTAAAATGAAGTTATAGATTTGGTGTGAAAAACAAGAAGGAAGAATTTTATTTAAATGGCCTCAGGCGACTAACTGTGTTGAGTTTGCACGTTCTCTCCGTGTCTGCGTGGGTTTCCTCCGGGTGCTCTGGTTTCCTCCCACAGTCCAAAGATGTGCAGGTCAGGTGAATTGGCCATGCTAAATTGCCCGTAGTGCTGGGTTAGGGGTATGGGTGGGTTGCGCTTCGGCGGGGTGGTGTGGACTTGTTGGGCCGAAGGGCCTGTTTCCACACTGTAAGTAATCTAATCTAATCTAATCTAATCTAATCTAATCTAATCTAATATTGGGGAACATGGTTATACAATGGGATCTGAGTGTAATTGTATATAATTGAATGAAAGTAGATATGCACCAAATAATTAGGAAGGCAAATGGATGTTGGTTTTCATTGTAAGAAGATTTGAGTTCAGAAGTAGGGATGTCTTGCTGTGGTTATACATGGTGTTATTGAGACAACAACTGGAGTATCTCTTGTGATTGTAATGAGGTCAGTCAGATATACCTCACAGACTATGAGTTCCCTGATTGCGTCTGTTAATCTGGTCCAATCAGGGAGCCCTGGATAACAGATAAGAACAGGAGTGTCAGACATCCTGTTCACTCTGAGAGCTGGCTCTGAGGGAGCTGGATCAGTGCCAAGAATTCTCCAAGTGTAAATAAATGGTGACTTGGCAACGGGATACTGGCCTCTGAGTTATATCGTGTTCGATATTATGCATCGTTTTGGTCTCCCTCCTTATGAGAGGATATGCTTCTATAGAAGGTGTGCAGCGGAGGTTCAACAGGTTGATACTTGGGTTTGCAAGAGTGTTCTTTGTGGAAAGGTTGGTTTAACTAGACCTGCATTCACTCAAATTTATAAGGAGGAGAAGGAATCTGATTGAAACGTATAAATTAGACGCAAGGATAGATGTGATTTTCCCTGGTTGGGGAGTCTATTACCAGAGGACATAGTCTTAGGATATGGGGTAGATTATTTATTACTGAGATGAGAAAAAAAAATCTTCACTCAAAGGGTAGTGACCTGTGGTCATTTTCTCAAAGAACTCAATAAGGTTTGTAGGGCACGACCTATCCTTCACAAACCCGTGTTGACTATCCCTAATCAACTTATTCCTTTCTGGATGATTATAAATGCTATCCCTTAAATCCTTTTCCAACATTTTATTCACAACTAAAGTAAGGCTCACTGGTCTATAATTTCCAGGATTGTCCCTACTCCGCTTCTTGAACAAGGGGACAACATTTGCTATCCTCCAATATTCTGGCACTATTCCTGTAGACAATGACAACATAAAGATCAAAGCCTAAGGCTCTGCAATCACCTCCCTGGCTTCCCAGAGAATCCTCGGATAAATCCCAACCAGCCTACGGGACTTATCCATTTTCACACTTTCTAGAATTGCTAACACCTCCTCCTTGCAAACCTCAATCCCATCTAGTCTAGTAGCCTGTATCTCAGTATTCTCATTGACAATATTGTCTTTTTCCATTAATTGGAATACGCAGAGTGTAAAGGATTTGGAGAGTGTGGATTTCTTGGAATGTATTCAGGAGAGATTTTCATGTCAACTTGTAAATAGCCTAATAATGGATGGGGGATAAAGCCAGCCAAGTGTTCAAGGTGGTAGTGGGGAGCATTTCAGTGATAGTGACCACAATGCATTACTATTTAAGTTTGTTATGGTAAAGAAAGAAATGATCTGCAACAGTACTTTTTGCTTTGGAGGAAGGCAGATTTTATTTAAATCATGCCTCATGGAGTGCATTCAAAAAAGGAAATAGGGAGAGTACAGGACCAAGATGATTCCTTTAGGATGACCATTTTAGGGTAGGAACAACAAGCCCAGAGAACCCTGGATGTCTAGGAATATTCAGGACTGGATAAGAAGAGAAGGGAAGTATTTTAACAGGTACAAAGAGAACGAATCAATGGAGGCCCTAGTGGTTAATAGAAAGTTGGTGTATACAAGCTGGATTTTAAGAAAACAATTAAAAAACAAAGAGTGGGCTTGAAAAACATGAGCAGGTAAAATTAGAGAGACTTCCAAAGAATTCCCCCAAACTCCCAAGATTTTACACAATTATAACAACCAGGGAAACAGTAGGGCCCATTAGGGGAACTAAGAGAACAAATCCATTTGGAGCTAGAGGGCATCGGTAGGGTGTTAAACAAGCTCTTCAATTCTGTTTTGACTTGGAAGAAGGATGATATAGGCACACAATTTGGGGAGAAGGGCTTTCAAGTCCTTGATAAGTTTGACACAGGGAGTGAGGAATTATTACTTTCTTGGAAAGGGGAAGTGCTAGAGAATTGGTATTGTACCATTTTTCAAGAAGGATGGTTGGGATAAACCAGGGAATAACAGAGCAGTGAGTAGTAGAGAAACTATTGAAGAAAATTCAGAAGGATAGCATCAATCTCCACTTGGAGAGGCATGGTTGATCAATAATACTCAACATGGCTTTATCAGAAGGAGGCCATGTTAATAAATTTGATTAAATGTTTTGAGGAGGTGACCAAATAGTCCAGGTAGGTAAGGAGGTTGGTGAAGGTTTAGTTTAAGCAGACATGGGATATGGGCGTTGCTGGCTAGGCTAGCATTTATTGCCTGTCCCTAGCTGCTTTTGGAAAGGTGGTGGTGAGCTGCCTTCTTGAACTGCTGCAGATATGTAAATGAGGGTAGTGGAGTTCTTTTAATAGTTGTTCATACAGTTAATATGAATTTCAGCAAAAACATTGACAAGGTCCCACAGAGGAGATTGATAAAGAAGGTTTGTAAAGCATATGGGATCCAGAGTAACTTGGCAAGATGGATCCAAAATTAGCTTAGTATTAGGACACAGAGAATGATGGCATAAGGCAAGTTTTATGTCTTGAGGCTGGTGTCCAATGGCGTACCACGGGGATCAGTGCTGGGTCCCTTATTGTTGTGACATGCTCGAACAATATCGATGAGAAAGTCGATAGATTAAAAAGTAAGTTTGCAGATTATACAAAAAGCAACCAGGTGGCTAATAGTGTGGAACAAGGTCATAGGTTACAGGAAAATATAGATAGATTGGCTCAATGGGCAGATCAATGGCAAACAGCTTTTTTTTTAGATTAGATTACTTACAGTGTGGAAACAGGCCCTTTGGCCAAACAAGTCCACACCGACCCACCGAAGCGCAACCCACCCATCCCCCTACATTTACCCCTTCATCCAACGCTACGGACAATTTAGCATGGCCAATTCACCTAACCTGCACATTTTTGGTGCTGTGGAAGGAAACCAGAGCACCCGGAGGAAACCCACGCAGACACGGGGAGAATGTGTAAACTCCACACACTCAGTCTCCTGAGGCGGGAATTGAACCTGGGTCTCTGGCGCTGCAAGGCAGCAGTGCTAACCACTGTGCCACCGTGCCGCCCATAATTTGATCTGAAAAGTGTGAGATGATGCACTATTGGAGAAGAAACAAGACAAGAAGGTACTCAATGAATGACAGGACACTAGGAAGCTCAGGGAAAAGCAGGGACCTGGGGGTGCTTGCTCGTAGATCGCTGAAGTTGGCACGATGGGTTAATAGGGTGCTTAAAAAGGCATATGGGACATTTGTTTTAATCAGTCTTGGCATAGATTATAAGAGAAGGGAGGTTATGTTGGAGCTGTACAGAACTTGGCTTAGGTTACAGCTGGAGTACTGTGTGCAGTTCTGACCACCTCACAATGGTAAGAATATAATTGTACTGTAGGTGGTGCAGAGGAGATTCACCAGGATGCTATCTGGGTTGGACCATTTTAGCGAATAAGCACGGGTAATTTTCTTTCGATCTGAAAAGATTGAGAGGGAACCTGATTGAGGTGTATAAGAACATGAGTGGCAGAGCAAGGTTGGATAGGAAATAGCTGTTCCTCTTATTTGAAGGGTCAATAATAATAAGGGCATAATTTTAAGGTGAACAGCAGGAGGATTAGAAAGGACTTGAGGAAAAGCTTTTTTACCCAGTCAGTGATGGGAATCTGGAACACAATGCCTGGGAGGGTAGTACAGGTGGGAATCCTCACAGCCTTTAAAAAATACTTCGACAGCAATTTAAATGTCATAACATTCAAGATTATTGGCCAAGTGCTAGAAAGTGGAATTAGTGTATATAGGTTAGTATACAATCAATGGGCTAAAGGCCCTCTTTTGTGCTTTATGACTCTATGACACACATTGGAGATGGATACAGCACAGTGAATGCTGGTTTCAACCTTCTGGGAACAGTCCTTTACATCTTGATGGGCATAGCTTACTAATGATATCAGTAACTCTTTCTGGTCTTAAGTGCCCTGTATAACAAGAATCATATAGATTTTATTTATTTCTCTTTAGAAGCAGATGACATAGCGAGATTGAAAATACAAGCAGGTTCATCAGTGGGCTGTGGCACCAGAATTGACGATGTGCATATAACATTATCAAACTTAATTTGAACAAATAATTTTTAAAATTCCTGCAGTGGGATTCTCATCTATGAAAAAAAAACATGAAATTTATTAAAAAGGGCAAAAAAAAAAATCCACATCAAAATGACATGAGAAAACATTTGGTGTCTAACAAATGTTAAACTTTCTGCTTTATAAAATGGGTCTTTGCAGTAACTCATTTGTAATTTCAGGATGCTCCTCAGTTTCCTGATCTAATCTGAAAGCTGAGATGCTCTTGAAGTACACCCTCTGGGTATTGGACTCAATGGGAAGCACAAAAGACTCCTTTTCAGAACTTAACCTTGCAGGGACATGATGCACCATAACAAGATGAGGCAGCATATCAAGTACTGATAAGGTGAGGGACAATAGATGAGATGTGGGGAGTACCTTAAATGGAGTCTCCTCTTCAATCAGGGTCGACTTCCAACTTTCTCTCATCCCTCTCCTGGGCCAGTACAAATCCAATTCAATTATTCTGCTGCAGACCAACATAGTGAAGCTCAATAATGCATTGAAAAGCCACAATATCTGTTACCCTGTTTTCAATAGAAGAGATTTAGCACCCAAAGTCTGCATTGCTGTGCTCATGGCCTGCGTGGACTCACTTGATGGTCAGCTTGTAACCACATGGAAAGCTTGTTAAAGTTGTCTGTATCACCTATCAACTAATTGCTAAGCATCAGTGTTGCTGAACACATCTACTTGCCTTCCATGTATTATTCCCATAGTCTGTTTGAATGAGATTAGTAATAATTAGCAAGCAGCTCTCAGCCTCCTGATCAGGATTACTGCTTCCACTCCATAATGATGGAGAGTGCACAGGGTTCATTTATCAGTGCATTCCCAGTTACTGATGCACCTCCAACATTTCCATTCTCAATGATAACTCTGGGAAAACGTTAACAATATCCAACTGACCACAGATTAGTCAGAATTGTGCTCCACAGTTCAGATTCTCCATTTCTGTCTCTGACAATGTTGTCTGATCATATTCACTTGTGAATTGTGAATTAGCAGATTAAAAAACTCAGCTAACGGTCAAGTGGGCTTATCGAAATGGGTCTTTACTCAAAGATACATCACAATATATTCTCAGCACCTTTAGGGAATGAGTTATTTGAGGTATTCTCATTAATATTCTGTGTCACATTCTGCGTGTATGAAGGCCTGTGGAACAGTTAGAAAAGTATAGGAAAGCTCAGGACATGAACACTTTTGAGATTTAAGAAAAGCCTTGAATATGCTTTCATGAATGGGATTTATAAACAAAAATCAAGCTTGCAAATTGTAGATTTTTAGGGTTAGGGTTTCATTCTTTTTTATTCTCTTTTATTTAATCAGCACATTGCTCTGTAAGTCTGCATCAGGTGGATCCTGGATGAGTTGACATTAGTCAACACAGCACAGGATCAGGGGAGATGAGTTGGCATGGGGATACAAAGTCGGTGAGGAACATGAGTTGCCACAGAGGTTATAGGGAGATGTGAGTGCTTGAAGGTAAGAGGGTGGGTGAGTTGGGTATTAGTTAGCATGGGAATGTAAAAGGCCATATTTGTTGGGCAGATACATGATGTAGCATGAAAGGTCATTGGGTTGTAAAAGACTGTGCACAGTGGGTGAGGGCCCTGAGATAGCACTGGGAATATTTGTGGTCATGGAGGGCTGTTGGGGGGAGGGATCAAGCTTGGCTCTCACGCATCTCTGTTTCTGGGTACGATGGGCCTAATTCTACCCCAAAGCTCTTCCCCAAGATGGAAGATTGTCACATTGAGATTTGTTTCTCTGAGGTACACCCAATAAATCAGGCTATAGACAAACTTGAGCTATCTACACTGGGAGCAAAACTCCAATTCAGAGAAGGTAAGCTAAAGTTTGTCTAACTGCATTGGTAGCTTGAATGGCAAAACTTCACAACTCACCAGACCCCCATTTCAGTATAAATTGTCCTGACTCATGGATTTTCATTCTGATGGGTGGGGAAGGTGAAGGTCATATCTGGAATAAGGTCGGGTGTGCATATCCAGAAGGTGTAAAGGTAAGTGAGTGTTGATGCAGGCTTAATAAGCAGCCTGTATCAGTTCTCTGGGACCTGTTGGATTTAAATTTCCAAAGCATTTACCCCTCACCCTCAGGATCTTCATTATCCCCATATCGACTCAGTGCAAACATCTTCCCATTTAAACCACATTGCCCCTCATACCTCCATGCTAACTCATGCCTGCCACCCATGTCCATGGCTCCTCATAGCCTCCAATGCCATATCTATAGACATTCACCTAACTGCTGACTTGAATCCACTTCAGTACCTATAGAAATGAAAATGTAAACTTCTAAAGACCTAAAAATGTGCTCTGACAAATTTCACAATGCAAAAAAACTCCAATTCATGAAAGTACAAAGAGTTTAAATTGTTAATCTCATTTAAAAGTGTCCAAATCTCAAACATCTTCAGCTGCTGATTAATGACCTTCGTTCCATCATAAGGTCAGAAGTGGGAATGTTCGCTGATGATTACAAAATGTTCAGCACCATTCACAACTTCTCAGATACTGAAGCAATCTGTGTTCAAATGCAGCAAGACCTGGACAATATTCAGGAGAAAGTGAGGGCTGCAGATGCTGGAGATCAGACCTGAAAATGTGTTGCTGGAAAAGCGCAGCAGGTCAGGCAGCATCCAAGGAGCAGGAGAATCGACGTTTTGGGCATGAGCCCTTCTTCAGGAATGCTCATTTTCAGCTCTGGACAATATCCAGGCTTGGGTTGACAAGTGGCAAGTGACAGTCATGTCACACTTGTGTCCAATACTGACAATCTCCAACAAGAGAATCTAACCACCAGCCCTAATAATCACTGGTCTTACGATCATTGAATTCCCCCACTACCGACATCCTAGGAGTTACCATTAACTAAAAAATTAAACTGGACTAACTACACAAAGATTGGACTACAACAGCAGGTCAGAGGCTTGGAATCCTGCAGTGAGTAACTCAAGCCTGACTCCTCAAAACCTGCCCCATCTACAAGGCACAACTCAGGTATATAAAGGAATAATTCCCACTTTCCAGGTCTAGAAAAACTCAAGAAACTTGACACCCTCCAGCACAAAGCAATCGCTTGATTGGCATTCAAAAGCATTCACTTCCTCCACCACAACAGTCAGTAACAGCAATGTGTACCCTCTTCAAGATGCACTGAAGAAATTCACCAAGGCTCCATAGACAAATCTTTACAAATCCATGACCATGTCCTTCGAGAAGAATAACAGCAGCAAATATATGGAAATACTGCCAGTTGCTGGTTTGCCTCTAAACCACTCATCATCAGACTTGGAAATATATTGCTACTCCTTTATTCACATTTGGTCAAAATCTTGGAACTGTCTCCCTGACATCATTGTGGGTGTATGTACACCAAATGGACAGCATTGTGGCTCAGGAAACTGGCTTAATACCACCTACTCCAAGGCAACTGGAGATGGGCAATAAATATTGGCCCATCCAGTCAAAACCACCTGCCATGAATGAATAGAAGACAAATGTTGAATTATGCTCTTGATTCTTTAGTACTTCTTTGGTACATGATAGGTGATGCCATAGTGGTAATATCACAGGGTTAGCAATCTAACAGTCCAGGCTGGTCATCTGGGAAAACAGATAAAATTCTATTACAGCAGCATTCTATTATTCAAGTCTTAGGACATAGAACATTATAACACAATACATGTGTTATGACACAGGGTAAACACTCCTGTTTAATTTAAAGCAGCAATACAGAAAAGATTTAACCCATGCAGCAATCTGTGAAAATTCGAGAGGCCAAGAACTAATTAAAGTAAAAATTAACAACTTTATTTTTAGATTAGATTAGATTACATTACAGTGTGGAAACAGGCCCTTCGGCCCAACAAGTCCACACCGACCCGCCGAAGCGAAACCCACCCATACCCCTACATTTACCCATTACCTAACACTACGGGCAATTTAGTATGGCCAATTCACCTGACCCTGCACATCTTTGAACTGTGGGAGGAAACCGGAGCACCCGGAGGAAACCCACGCAGACACGGGGAGAACGTGCAAACTCCACACAGTCAGTCGCCTGAGTCGGGAATTGAACCCGGGTCTCTAGCGCTGCGAGGCAGCAGTGCTAACCACTGTGCCACCGTGCCGCCCACTTTATTTCTTAAAGTATAACAGATAATAATTAACTAATAACTATTTACAACCCCTTCCTCTAACCTATCTTATACCTTCCCCTCTATAATACTAGTACGATAAAACCCCGATTAAGATTTACAAAACAAAACTTCTTATCTCCAAACCAGGCAGCTTTCAGTTCTCTCTGTATTCCTGTCTTCTTTTCTTCTTGGGGATTCTGCTTCACAGGTTACTGTTCGGTGAAGGTACCTTTAAGAGAGCTATTTTTCAGACAGTCTTTACATGCTAATAGCTTGGCAGTTCTCCTCCCAACTGTTTAATTTTTCCTGGTCTTATACCCCCAAAGTATCGGATTGTGTCATTGGCTTTTAAGAGTGTCAATATACTAAATTCAAATTTGATTGGAATTTGGCATTTGTTTTGGGGTATATTTAAACTGATTGGCCTAATTCAAATCTGTTTTTGTCTCCAGGCAACTAACCACCGTAGCTTCCCAGTAGCTGGACCACATGTTTACATTGTATCTTATTGAGAACAATTGATGCTGTCACTGCCTAGTTTTTAACTCCCTTAAAGATACAGTATGCCCATATCTTCATAACACAGGCCCTTCAGCCCTCGATGTTGTGCCAACCTGTGGAACCAATCTGAAGCCCACCTATCTGACACTATTCCATTTTCATCCATATGTTTACCCAATGACCATTTAAATCCCCTTAACTTTGGTGAGTCTACTACTGTTGCAGGCAGTATGTTCCACATCCTTACTACTCTCTGAGTAAAGAAACTGCCTCTGCCATCTGTCCTATATCTATCACCCCTCAATTTAAAGCTATGTCCCCTCATGTTAGCCATCACCATCCGAGGAAAAAGGCTCTCACTGTTCACTCTACGTAACCCTCTGATTATCTTATATGTCTCAATTAAGTCACCTCTTTAACAAAACAGCCTCAAGTCCCTCAGCCTTTCCTCATATGAATTTCCCTCCATACCAGGCAACATATTAGTAAATCTCCTCTGAACCCTTTTCAAAGTTTCCACATCCTTCGCGTTGACCAGAACATTACACAATACTTCAAGTGCAGCCTCACCAGACTTTTGTACAGCTGCAGCATGACCTCATGGCTCCAAAACGCAATCTTTCTACCAATAAAAGCTAACACACTGTATGCCTTCTTCACAAACCTATCAACCTGGGTAGAAACCTTCAGGGATCGATGTACCTGGACACCAAGATCCCTCTACTCACCCACAGTACCAAGAATCTTGCCATTAGCCCACTACTCTTTATTCCTGTTATTACTTCCAAAGTGGAGAAAGTGAGGTCTGCAGATGCTGGAGATCAGAGCTGAAAATGTGTTGCTGGAAAAGCGCAGCAGGTCAGGCAGCATCCAGGGAACAGGAGAATCGACGTTTCGGGCATAAGCCCTTCTTCAGGAATGAGGAAAGTTTGTCCAGCAGGCTAAGATGACAAGGTGGGGGGAGGGGAAATGAGGAAACTGGTGAAATCCGAGTTCATCCCTTATGGTTGGAGGG
>NC_057713.1:52263611-52278769 GCF_004010195.1 Chiloscyllium plagiosum
AATGTCGATTCTCCTGTTCCCTGGATGCTGCCTGACCTGCTGCGCTTTTCCAGCAACACATTTCCAGCTACCTTTTATCTTAGCCTGCTGGACAAACTTTCCTCATTCCTGAAGAAGGGCTTATGCCCGAAACGTCGATTCTCCTGTTCCCTGGATGCTGCCTGACCTGCTGTGCATTTCCAGCAACACATTACTTCCAAAGTGCTCACCTCACACTTTTCTGCATTAAACTCCATTTGCCACCTCTCAGCCCAGTTCTGCAGCTTATCCATATCCCTCTGTAACCAGTAAAGTCCTTCAGCACTATTTACAACTCCACCAACTTTAATGTCATACACAAATTTAGTAACCTCGCCTTCTACATTCTTATCCAGGTCCTTTATAAAAATGACAAATTGCAGTGGCCCCAAAGCAGATCCTTGCAGTACACTACTAGTAACTGAATTCCAGGATGAATATTTGCCATCAACCACCACTCTCGGTCTTCTTTCAATGACCCAATTTCTGATCCAAACCACAATCTCATGCCTCCATATTTAATGCAATAGCCTAGCATGGGAAACCTTACCAAACACCTTATTGAAATCCATATACACCACATCAACTGGTCACCATCTCAAAGAACTCAATAAGATTTGTAAGGCATGACTTACCCTTCACAAAACTGTATTGACTATCCCTAATCAACTTATTCCACTCCAGATGATTATAAATTTTATCTCTTATAACCTTTTCCAACACTTTGCCCACAACCAAAGGAAGGGTCACTGGTCTATAATTACCAGCGTTGTCTCTATTCCCCTTCTTGAACAAGGAGATACCATTTGCTATCCTCCAGTCTTCTGGCACTATTCCTGTAGAAAATGAGACATAAAGATCAAATTCAAAGGCTCTGCAATCTCCTCCCTGGCTTGCCAGAAAATCATACGATAAATCCCATCCGGCCCAGACGACGTATCTATTCTTGCACATCCCAGAATTGCTAACACCTTCTCCTTGTGAACCTTAATCCCGCCTAGTCTAGTAGCCTTTTTCTCAGTATTCTCCTTGGCAACATTGTCTTTTTCCCGTGTAAATACTAATGAAAAATATTAAGTTAATGCTGCCCCTATCTCCTTGGACTCCATGCACAACTTCCCACTGTTATCCTTGATTGCCCTAATCTTTCTCTCGACATTATTTTATTGCTGATATACCTATAGAAAGCCTTAGGGTTTTCCTTGATCCTACCTGCCAACGGGTTCTCATATCCCCTTCTGGATCTTCTTAGCTCGCTCTTAAGGTCTTTCCTGGCTAACATGTAACTCTCAAGTGCCCTAACTGAGGCTTCACATCTTATCCTAACATAAGCCTTCTTCTTCCTCTTGACAAGAGATTCAACTTTTTTAGTAAACCATGGCTCCCTCACTAGACAACTTCCTCCCTGCCTGACAGGTACATACTTAGCAAGGACACGCAATAGTTGTTCCTTGAATAAGGAATCCCATCCCCTACAGGTTCCTTCCCCATCCTATGTATCCTAGGTCTTGACAAATCGCATCAGAATTGCCTTTCCCCCAGCAATGTCTTGCTATATACCTTTTCCTTTCCATCGCTAAAGTGAAAATAACCAAATTGTGGTCACTATCACCAAAGTGCTCCCCCCACTCCAAATCTAACACCTGGACGGGTTCACTACTCAATACCAAATCCAATGTGGCCTCGCCCCCTTGTTGGCTTGTCTACTCTATCAGGAAACCATCCTGCACACCTTGAACAAAATCTGAACCATCTAAACTACCTCTGGTATAGTATTTCCAGTCAATATTTGGAAAGTTAAAGTCAGCCATAACTTATAATAGTATAAAGTATATACTACCCTGTTACTCTCGCTTCTATCCAGAATTATCTTTGCTATCCTTTCCTCTAATCTCTAGAACTATTTGAAGGCGTATAGAAAACACCCAATAAGGTGACCTCTTTTTTTTTCTGTTTCTAACCTTCTAATTCTTGTGGAATTGAAGCTCAATTAATATGTTTTAATTAGTTCCAGTTATGATGAATGTGTTCTGAAATCCATTTCATTCGTTAATATCCTTCAGACAATCTTTACCTGGCCTGGCCTACGTGTGACTCCAGAATCTGCTAAAGCATAATTGCCCCCTGAAATGGCTGAAATTTCATTTGTAATTAGCGATAGGCAAGAAATACTGACTCTTAAGTGTTACCCATACATTTTTGAAAGAAGTAAAAAAACAAACTATAGACATAGAACATCCCCCTGCTGACAAAGCTGTGACTTTTGAAGCTTAGGGAAATATCAGCAATTAATTCAATTGAAACTACTTAAATAAATGAGATGATAATATGTTTATCAATTAAAGCAATCATCAAGTTTCATTTCCAACAATCATTGATAGTTGAAGGTTATTACATTTTTAAAAGAGTGATAGATTTAAGAGCTGAAAAATGTGTTGCTGGAAAAGCGCAGCCGGTCAGGCAGCATCCAAGGAGCAGGAGAACCGACGTTTCAGGCATAAACCTTTCTTCAGGAATCCTGAAGCCCGAAGCTTATGCCCAAAATGCCGATTCTCCTGCTCCCTGACTGCTGCCTGACCTGCTGCGCTTTTCTAGTAACACATTTTTCAGCTCTGATCTCCAGCATCTGCAGTCCTCACTTTCTCCTAATAGATTTAAGAGCACCAGGTCATGACAGTTAAGCAGACCTCATGCACACTTCAAAAGTCAATACCTTTACCATATAACTTCATGATTCCTACATTGTATGTTCAGGTCCTCAACAGGCAGATACAGTCTGTTTGAACTTACGGCTAACTTCAAATGACTATACTGAGATTTGGATACCCCTCCTGTGTGAATTAAGCCCCTTTGACCCGTTACCCAAAAAAATGGGATTTATCAGAAATAGGCTGGAACTTCCGCAACCTGTTCTATTAATCTAGAAATTGAGCTAATGTTCTGGGACCTGAGTTCAAATCCTGTTGCAGCTGATGGTGGAATTTGAATTCAAGGAAAAAATATCTGGAATTAAGAATCTCCTGATGACTATGAATTCTTTGTTGGAAAAACCCATCTCAATGCTAATCTCCTTCAGGGAAAGAAATTTGCCATTCTTACCTAGTTTGGCCTACATGTGACTCCAGACTCACAACAATGAGATTGAATCTTAACTGCTCTCCGAAATGGCCTAGAAAGGTAGTCAGTTGTGTCAATTGCTACAAAGTTTCAACAAGTAAATGAAACTAACAGACCACCTGGACCTAGGCACCAGAAAAGACACTGGCAGAAACAGCCCTAGGAGAAAGTGAGGACTGCAGATGCTGGAGGTCAGAGTCGAGAGTGTGGTGCTAGAAACGCACAACAGGTCAGGTAGCATCCGAGGAGCAGGAGAATCGATTTTTTGGGGCATAAGCCCTTCATCAGGAAACATCGATTCTCCTGCTCCTCAGATGCTGCCTGACCTGCTGTACTTTTCCAGCACCACACTCTCGACTCAGAAACAGCTTTGTCAACACTGCAAAGTTATTCTTCCTAACGTCTGGGAGCCTGTCCCAAAGTTGAGAGAGCTGTCTCACAGACAAGCCAAGCAACAGCCTGACATAGACATATTCATGGAATCATATCGTACAGACAATGTCCCAGACACCACTGCCAACATCCCTGGATATGCCCTGTCCCACCTGGGACCTCAACAATGAAGTGTCGTCACTTCAGGTTCAACACGGGCAAGGAAACCTCCTGCTGGTTACAAAGTGCTGTCCTGCCTTGGCTGAACACTCAGTACTCCTCCATGTTGAACTACACTTGGAGGAAGCACTGAAGGTGGTGAGGGTGTAAAATGCAGTCTGGGTTAGGGTTAGGTCTTTTTGGACTGTCTGGATTGTTGATCTCTGAGGGTATTTTACTGGCTCTCCAAGCTTGGGGGAACCATAATAGATTGATTTGAATCAACCAAATCCTGCCTATAGGTAAATATCCCTGCAGCCATCCCCTGTCAGATCTGTTGCTGAACACATCCCCAGAAGAGCCTGAAAATCAAGCTCATTTCACTCTCCACGGGTGCTGTTGCCATCCCTGCTAACAAGACCATAAGACATAGAAGTAGAAGTAGACTATTCAGTCCATAAGTGGCTGATTTGATATCCTCAACCCCACTTAGCTGCCTTTTCCTCATGACCCTTGATTCCTCTACTGGTTAAAAATCTGTTTCTCAGCCTGGAATATGCTGAATAACCCAACTTCAATGCACCTCTAAGCTAAAGAATTCACACACTGTCTACCCTCTGAGGGAAGAAATTTCTCCTCATCTGTCTTAAATGGATGTCCTCTCATTCTGAAATCATGCCCTCTGGTCCCAGACTCTCCCACAAGGGGAAACAATCTCTTTGCATCCAACTTGTCAATTTGTTCAAGAATCTTGCATTTCCATAAGGTTGCAATCCATTATTCTACCTTTCAATGAGTACAGTCATTTCTACTGTAATGTGTCTTTCGTTAATGCGAATTGGCTGTAATGCGATTGGTGAATTTGGAACGCTGTTTCTAAAATTTAAACTTGCAAAATGTGTGTTGGCTATAACATGATTAGTTCACCAACACTTTATTTGTATTGTGTGACTTTTGTATAGCTCAGGGTCACACAGGAATGCGACTATTGCTTTATAGCTGAAATGACTTTTCAGGCCCAATGTACACAACCTCTCCACATAAGACAGTCCTTCCATGCCTAGAATCAGTCTGGTGAACTTTCCCTAGGTTGGCTTTAATGCTGGTATCTTTCCTTAGCTAAAGAAACCAAAACTTCAACATTTTCCATTTTTAATTCAGATCACCAGCATCTAAAATAGTTTGCATTTGTTCTGATTTACCATATATACTCGAGTAATAGTCAATCTCATGTAAAAGTTGACCCCCTATTTTTGGCCAAATAACCTGGAAGTTTCCATATATCTCATGTAAAGATCAACCCTAGTTCTTCACAGATAACAGAACAATGTTTATGAGTCAATGTGCTGGCCATCACGTCCTGCTCCAGTTTTCCAGTCTGCCAGTTGTTCTGCTCTGCTCCCGGTCTTCCAGTCCGCTGGCTGTTCTAGTCTGCTCCGGGTTTTCAGAATTACCATAATTCACTTTGTTTTCTTTATTCATTGAGAGATTATTTAGGCTTCTGCTAATAATACGGTATGAACTTTGACGGGCATGAATTTCAACCCTTCAAAGCTAGTATCCATGTATTAGTCGACCCTGTAGATTTAACCTTAAAAAGTGGTCAAAATATTTGACTATTACTCAAGAATATATGGTATTTCAAAACGTCTTGTTCTGTGTGCAGAGAAACTGCAAGACCACCTGTTTTACAAATTAAATGATTGCCTGAAATTTGAATGTGTGTGTGACTCTTTTGTACCTCTAGAAAAAAATGCTTTATAACTTTGTCAATTTTCAAGATCACCAGTTTGCCTTGGTTTTAAAAGGTGTCAGGATTACTAATGCAGTGTGGGAACTCTTGGGCAACATTTCAGGTCCTCATATTAATAGCTACCATTTTCTGAAAAAGTGATCTCACTGAACATTACCACAGAGTCAGATCCACAAGAAGATCCTGCATTAGATGTTCAACACTGGTGCTGTGTCCAGAATATCTTTGACATATAAGAATACAGAAGCAATAGGTTGAGATAACTTTTGTGGAACAAATTAGCTTCATTAGTATATATTTACTCAATTAGATTTGTTGAGTAGATCACAAAGGCTTTTGATATATCTGTTGAAATTCCTTAAGCTGTCCCTTGATAAAAAATATGTTTATATCCCTGTTAAAACGTGTAACATTGCAGTTCCATTTCTTCACATTACTTTGGTAACTGTGTTGGTATTACCTTCTAATCCTTCCAAAATCTTTGGATTTCTGAGCCAATATCACCAGACAAGTGGTCCATGTGATCTCGATCTGAAAAAGGCACCTTGCTTTTCCTTAAGTCATGAAGTCTGATTACATCAATGTCACAAAGCCTGAGTTTGTGAATACTGAAAGCAGCCAGTTCTTGTACAATTTGGGCTCCTCAATGCATCACTGTATTTGCAGCCTAATTAAACAGCTTGTTAACTGCTTGAGAGTGCAAAAATGTCACTGCGCAGGTGGCTGCTAATTGGTTGCTTTTTGTCTTGTGAGATTAGCAAATTCATGAGGCATGAATCTAACTGGAGGAAGTCTAGATACACCCGTCAGTTTAATGAACCTGTGTGACTCACAGACAGAAACAAGTGAACTTTAACATCCATTTCTAAATGAGGCAAAAGGAAATAAAGATTCAGCAATATCTTTTCTACATTGCATGGTCCATATTTCTCCATGGGGATAAGTGGATTCTGTTGTAATATGGTCTAATACAGGTCTTCCATTTCTTCACATATGTTCAGGCAAAATTTCTGTTACTTTTAAACTGTACATGATAGTGAGGCTGTGCTGTACAGATTCCAACCCCTCGCAGAGTACTTGTATAACAATGTACAGAAGCAACCTTATGGAAATACAAGATTCTTGGACAAATTGACAAGTTGGATGCAAAGAGATCGTTTCCCCTTGTGGGAAAGTCTGGGACCAGAAGGCATAATCTCAGAATGAGAGGACATCCATTTAAGACAGATGAGGAGAAATTTCTTCCCTCAGAGGGTAGACAGTGTGTGAATTCTTTAGCTTAGAGGTGCATTGAAGTTGGGTTATTCAGCATATTCCAGGCTGACAAACATTCATTCTGATTCCAGTTTTGCTTGTACTCCTTGATGCCACACTCAATTGAATACAGCTTTGATGTCAAGGGCTGTCACTCTCATCACACTTGAATGTAGGAAGTGAGTAATTAGAACATAGAACATAGAATGTAGAACATTACAGCGCGATATAGGCCCTTCGGCCCCCGATGTTGCGCTGACCTGTGAAACCAATCTGAAGCCCATCTAGCCTACACTATTCCATTCTCATCCACATTGCTATCCAATGACCATTTAAATGCACTTAAAGTTGGTGAGTCTACTACTGCTGCACGCAGACTGTTCCACGCTCATACTACCCTCTGAGTAAAGATACTACCTCTGACATCTGTCCTATGACTATCAGCCCTCAATTTAAAGCTGTGCCCCCTCGCGCTAGTCAAGAAAAAAGGCTCTCACTGTCCACCCTATCTAACCCTCTGATTATCTTATATGTCTCAATTAAGTTGCCTCTCAAACTTCTTCTCTCTAACAAAACAGCCTCAAGTCCCTCAGACTTTCCTCATAAGAACTTCCACCCATACCAGGCAACATCCTAGTAAATCTACTCTGAACCCTTTCCAAAGCTTCGACAATTGGGCGGCATGGTGGCACAGTGGTTAGCACTGCTGCCTCACAGTGCCAGACACCCGGGTTCAATTCCCGCCTCAGGCGACTGACTGTGTGGAGTTTGCACATTCTCCCCGTGTCTGCGTGGGTTTCCTCTGAGTGCTCCGGTTTCCTCCCACAGTCCAAAGATGTGCAGATCAGGTGAATTGGCCATGCTAAATTGCCTGTAGTGTTAGGGTAGGGGTATGGGTGGGTTGCGCTTTGGCGGGTCGGTGTGGACTTGTTGGGCCGAAGGGCCTGTTTCCACACTGTAAGTAATCTATTCTTTCCTATAATGCAGTGACCAGAACTGTATGCAATACTCCAAATGTGGCTGCACCAGAGTTTTATACAGCTGCAGCATGATCTCATTGTTCCGAAACTCAATCCCTTTACTGTATGCCTTCTTAATAACCTTATCAATCTGTGTGGCAAGGATCTATGTAGTGGACACCAAGATCCCTCTGCTCATCTATATTACCAAGAATCTTATCATTAGCCCAGTACTCTGGATTCCTGTTACTCCTTCCAAAGTGAATCACCTCACACTTTGCTGCATTAAACTCTATTTGCCACCTCTTAGTCCAGCTCTGCAGCTTATCTATGTCTCTCTGTAACCTACAACATTCTTCGTCACTATCCATAACTCCAACAACCTTAGTGTCTTCTGCAAATTTACTAACTCATCCTTCTATGCCCTCATCCTGGTCATTTATATAAATGACAAACTTCAGTAGACTCAAAACAGATCCTTTTGGCACACCACTAGTAACTGAACTCCAGGATGAATATTTCCCAACAAACAACACCCTCTGTCTTCTTTCAGCTAGCCAATTTCTGATCCAAATCGCTAAATCACCCTCAATCCCATGCCTCCGTATTTTGTGCAATAGCCTAACGTGGGGAACCTTACCAAACACCTTACTGAAATCCATATGCACCACATTAACCACTTTTCCCTCATCCACCCATTTGGTCACCTTCTCACAGAACTCAATAAAGTTTATGCAGCATGATCTACCCTTTATCAATTAGTAATTGATTAGCAATTTCATGGATGGTACGAAAATTTATGTGGTGGTAAATAGTGAGAAAGATAGCACTAGATTACAGGAGGATAGAGATAGTTTGATCAGGAGCTGATCAATGACAAATAGAATTCAATCTGGATAAATGTGAGATGAGACTTGGGTTGGACAAACAAGACATGGGAATACATGATGAAAAGCAGGATCCTGGGAAGCAGCACTGATCAGTGGGGCCTTGGTGTGCATATTCACTGGTCCCTTAAGGTAGCAGGGTGGGTAGACAAAGTGGTTTAAAATGCATATGGGATGCTTGCCTTTATTAGCCAAGGCATAGAATTTAAGAGCAGGGAGGTGATGCTGGAATTGTATAAAAAGTTGACTCAGCTACAAATAGAGTATTGTGTGCTACGCTGGATACTATATTATTGTGATTGCAAGGGAGACAGTGCAGTGGAGATTTACCATGATGTTGCCTGAGCTGGAAAGTTTTACTTATGAGGAGAGATGGGGAAAGTCTGGGATAACAATGAATTGCGGATGCTGAATCAAACAAAATCAGAAATTACTGGAGAATCTCAACAGTCCTGGCAGCATCTGTAGAAGGAAAACAGGTGCCGAATGCCAAGGTCTATGGACAAAAGTTACAAGTGGTCACTGCCAATGGAGTGTGCTCTGAGATATTGGTGGCCGCTGTTGAAGATGGAAGTCCAGAGGAGGAAGAGCCAAGATGGAGTCACTATGCCACAGCTCTGACTTCCATGCTCAGAAGAATTCAATGTGTAATGAAAATCAAGAAATTCACTCTTGCTTAATGTTGAATCAAGGATTAATTAAATCTTTTTGAACCCTATTATACTATGCACTTGAAATAATTTCAAGATATTTTCTGAAAAGTTTGCTTGTGTATTTGAACACTTGTCCAAAAAGAACAGTTTAAATCATTTTTTGTTAAATTTGTTCATAATCTTGAAAACTTCAGATAGCCCCCTAAACCTTGCTCATAATTCACATTCTTGATTCCTGGAACTGAATCATCCTGGTAATTTGCATTTGCATTCTCCCAAGGACAATAAAATTCTGAACAATGATTACTCTATTTCTGCTCAATCATATTGTTCTTTTAGTAAAGAAAACATTGCAAACAAAATATTTATTTTACAATTAGTTTTGTTTGGTTTTGTAAAATAAAATAAACTACTAAACTTCTCTTTCTTAATATTTGCAATCTGAAGTAACAGTTTTATGGCAACATCCTCAATTTCTAATCTTCAATCATTAATCTATATTACCCCAATATGTATATTATCCTAATTCCCATAAGAATGCATTTTATGTAATAGCATATCGTGCAGCAACATTATTGAATAAGAGCACACAATCCATCTGTTATTCATTTTACTAGGTGCATCTTCAATAAGGTTAACAGATTTGTCAAACACAGATTTCCTTTCATTTAATTTATATTGACTCTGCTTAATTATACTCTAAATTTCC
Source organism: Chiloscyllium plagiosum (assembly GCF_004010195.1). Taxonomy (NCBI): domain Eukaryota; kingdom Metazoa; phylum Chordata; class Chondrichthyes; order Orectolobiformes; family Hemiscylliidae; genus Chiloscyllium; species Chiloscyllium plagiosum. Next base: position 52,273,493 of record NC_057713.1, read on the forward strand.
TGTTAACATAACTCTAGTAACTGGTTATAACATTTGCAATACTGATGTTAGACTGCCTGGCCCATAGTTGTCCATTTTCTCCCTTACTTCCTTTACAAAATGTGGGGCTGGGTCTTGCAATTTTCGAACCTCTTTGTAGAATCTGATGAATTCTAGGTGGTTAGAACTAATGTGTTCCATAGATCTGTAGTTGCCTCTTTCTAGACCTTAGATGGACATTGTCAGGTCTAGGGAATTTATTACCTCTTTAATGGCAGTCTTCAGCCTCTTCCCCTGTTTCCCTCACCATTCACACCACTCCCTTCATTTCTGCCTGAAAAGAGCAGCATATACTAGATTAGATAAGGAAAACAAAGATAGTTACCAAGGGCTCTAAACACCCGAAGCTCCAAAGGCATATGGAAAGTATATTGGGTCACTTAAAATAAGAAAATGGAAAGGGGTTATGAGAAAATGCTGGCTGTTAAAGTAAGAGAAAATCCAAAGGCATTTTGTAAGTATATTAGAGACAAAAGGAGAACCAGGGATAAAGTGCCTGAGTGACAAACTGTGGATGGAGCCAGAAGAAATAGGTATGGCTTAAATGACAACTTTATATCTATAATCACAATGAGAAGAGCAATATAATGTAGAAATCAGAAGAAGGCTGTGATATACTTGAACAAATTCTAATTGAGAGGGTATAGGTACCAGCAGTTTTAGCAGGCTCAAACTTGGGCAAGTCCACATGCTAGGATGAGGTGTATCTCAGGCTGCTCTGGGAACTGAGGATGGAGATTCCAGGGGATCGGACATTATTTTTCAAATACTCTCCGGACATAGGAGAGTTACCAGGGTTTTGGTAGAAAGCTAATGTGGAACCATTATTAAAGATGGGTTTTGGGATAAAGCAGGGAACTGTAGGCCAGTGAGTCGAACATCACTGGTAGGGAAGAAAATTTTATCACTGAGGGATAAAATTAACCTCCATCTGAAGAGACAAATATTAATCACAGATAGTCTATGTGGCTTTGTCAGAGGAAGATCATGTCGGACGCCTTTGATTGAGCTTTTTGAAGAGGTGATTAGATATGCGGATGAGGATAGTGCAATCTAAATCATCTTCATAAGTCTTTGTTTCCCCACTTTACATCCTCGCTGTAGTCCCATTCATATCAAGTAAACATGCTGATACTGCCTTGTCCCCCATCAAAGCCAGAATACTGCTAATTGTCGATGATCCACCCCACTCTACCCCACATTGCCCCTTTCCTATTAATACTTTCTTCCGTATGTTTGCTATTTTGGGTTGCCCCTTCTCCTTTTTCAATTGTAGTCCCCTCTACATCCTAGCATCTCATCTTCAACCCCCTAAATTAAGTTGCCCAGCTTCCTTCTTGCAAGACCCCGATAAACCACAGTTAACTGGACAGACCCACTCCCCAACCGAGGACTAAACCATGGTGGAGCTTCTTGAGTGATTTAGATGGACAGGCCCAAATGATGAGTGACAAGGCGCCTGACCCTTATTTTGATACCTCGCTGACTGTCTACCTGCAACTCCCCACACTGTTTGTATTGGACCTACAGGTCTGACCATGGCTAACTCCCAGGCTGTTGAGGTACAGACTCCCTGACTAATTCAAAGTCTCACAGTAGTTCTGCCTTGATTTGCCTTTCAGTAAAACAGATTAAATTAGATTAGATTCCCTACAGTGTGGAAACAGGCCCTTCGGCCCAACAAGTCCATACCGACCCTCCGAAGAGTTACCCACCCAGACCCATTTCCCGCTGACGAATGCACCTAACACTATGGGCAATTTAGCATGGCCAATTCACCTGACCTGCACATCTTTGGACTGTGGGAGAAAACCAGAGCACCCGGAGGAAACCCGCGCAGACACAGGGAGAATGTGCAAACTCCACACAGACAGTTGCCCAAGGCCGGAATTGAACCTGAGTCCCTGGTGCTGTGCGGCAGCAGTGCTAACCACTGAGCCACCGTGCCGCCCCTAAAAAGTTGTCTCTTAGGTATCTTTTATATCTTTCCCCTCTCACCCTAAACCTATGCCCTCTAGTTCTGGGCTCCCGACCCCAGGGAAAAGACTTTGTCTATTTATTCTATCCATTTTGTAAACCTCTTATAAAGTCATCCCTCAGCCTCTGCAGAGAAAACAGCCCGAGGCTATTCAGCCTCTTCCTATAGCTCAAATTCTTAATGTCAATGGCCCACATGGGGATCGAACCCACAATCTTGCCATTATTAGCACCACACTCTAACCAACTGAGCTAACCAGCCAGTTACAAAGATTAGATTAGATTAGATTACTTACAGTGTGGAAACAAGCCCTTCAGCCCTAACCATCCCTCCAAAGAGCAACCCACCCAGACCCTTTCTCCTACATTTACCCCTTCACCTAACACTATGGGCAATTTAACACGGCCAATTCACCTAACCTGCACATTTTTTTGGACTTTGGGAGGAAACCCATGCAAACACAGGGAGAATGTGCAAACTCCATACAGACAGCCGCCTGAGGTGGGAATTGAACCTGGGTCTCTGACGCTGTGAGGCAGCAGTGCTAACCACTGTGCCACCGTAAGTAGCTTGCCTTAACCCTTGAACCGATAACAGAGGCTGCCTTCGACTTACTGTGTCAGGACTCTCTAACTGAAGATGTCTCCTTTGACTTCACTGAAGACTATTCCCCTTTGATTTTGAGACATGGCCACTTGCTTGAAGCACCCACAGTGTGTTTTGTGCATACGTAGGTGGCATATGATGATAGTGTAGGTTTGTTGTAGCACAAACTGCACAGGAACATGATGTCTGTTGACAACCATAAAGTGCTTTGTGGCTTTATCTTTGTGCTGAAAGGCAAGGTGTGACAGAAATACTGTGAGACTTTCAGCTTGGGCTGAGGAGGAAATATTCAAGAAGACAAGGCAAGAAAAAGTTGCTATGAGAATCAAATAGGCACAAAGTGAACGAACGTTAAAAGAGCAAGTGAACATATCTGAGATATGGATTAGATCCGAATATGAGTTGGGTGCCTGTTGCTCTATGCAGTGTGTCCTTGTAGCAACATGGCAATTAAAGGTGCCAGTGTGCTCCAAAGTACAATAGGGCAGTACAGTAATGTATTGTAAGTGAATTGCAGATGTACCATGATGATGTAAAGGAGTTGGTATGTGTCAGCTCAAAAATGCATGGATGTGGATTGTATATTGTCGCTGCCCATGGAATATTCCCTGAGATGTTGACACTGGGTGCCCAAGATGGAGACCTGGAAGAGTAAACAGTGAGCTTGAGTCACTAGGTTACAGCTCTGACTTACATATCGGGAATTCTTGACATCTAACTGCTACCCAGCTGGTGGGAGAACGGAAAACTTCCAGTTAATGAGGAGCGATTAGACAATGATGAGGTGCTTAATTGAATGATAACTGATGCAAAATAGGGTTCTCTCTGCACATTGGCAAGAATCATATTTTGACATTCAATACTTGATTGGAAAATGGAACGTTCTGCTCTTGAGGTCAAGAAGGTCCTTGCATGACGTCTCAATTTACCCAACCTTCTCGCCATGACTTAATGTTCCAGGATACAAATGCTACAGGAAGGATAGAAAGGGAGGCAAGAGAGGAGGGGGAGTGGCATTTTTGATAAGGGTTAGCATTACAGCTGTGCTGAGGGAGGACATTCCTGGAAATAAATCCAGGGAAGTTATTTGGGTGGAACTGAGAAATAAGAAAGGGATAATCACCTTATTGAGATTGTATTATAGACCCCCTAATAGTCAGAAGGAAATTGAGAAACAAACTTGCAAGGAGATCTCAGCTATCTGTAAGAATAATAGGGTAGTTATGGTAGGGGATTTTAATTTTCCAAACATCGACTGGGACTGCCATAGTGTTAGTAAATTCCTCTCCATCTAAACGTTTAAGTGCGTACAAGACAATTTTCTGATTCAGTATGTGGATGTACCTACTAGAGAAGGTGCAAAACTTGACCTTCTCTTGGGAAATAAGGCAGGGCACGTGACTGAGGTGTCAGTGGGGAGCACCTTGGGGCCAGCGACCATAATTCTATTAGTTCTAAAATAGTGATGGAAAAGCATAGACCAGATCTAAAAGTTGAAGTTCTAAATTGGAGAAAGGCCAATTTTGACGGTATTAGGCAAGAACTTTTGAAATTTGATTGGAGGCAGATGTTCACAGGTAAAAGGACGGCTGGAAAATGGGAAGTTTTCAGAAATGAGATAACAAGAATCCAGAGAAAGTATATTCCTGTCAGGGTGAAAGGGAAGGCTGGTAGGTATAGGTATTGCTGGATGACGAAAGAAATTGAGGGCTTGATTAAGAAAAAGAAGGAAGCATATGTTAGGTATAGACAGGATAGATCGAGTGAATCCTTAGAAGAGTATAAAGGAAGTAGGAGTACACTTAAGAGGGAAATCAGGAGGGCAAAAAGGAGACATTAGATAGTGTTGGCAAATAGAATTAGGAGAATCCAAAGGGTTTTTACAAATATATTAAGGACAAAAGGGTAACGAGGGAGAGAATAGAGCCCCTCAAAGATCAGCAAGGTGGCCTTTGTGTGGAGCCACTGAAAATGGGGGAGATACTAAATGAATATTTTGCATCAGTGTTTACTGTGGAAAAGGATATGGAAGATATAGACTGTAGGGAAATAGATAGTGATATCTTGCAAAATGTCCAGATTACAGAGTAGGAAGTGCTGGATGTCTTGAAACAGTTAAAGGTGGATAAATCCCCAGGACCTGAACAGGTGTACCCGAGAACTCTGTGGGAAGCTAGAGAAGTGATTGCTGGGCCTCTTGCTGAGATATTTGTATCATCAATAGTCACAGGTGAGGTGCCGGAAGACTGGAGGTTGGCAAACGTGGTGCCACTATTTAAGAAGGGCAGTAAAGACAGTGGTGGGCAAGTTGTTGGAGGGAATCCTGAGGGACAGGATGTACATGTATTTGGAAAGTCAAGGACTGATTAGGGATAGTCAACATGGCTTTGTGCATGGTAAATGATGTCTCACAAATTTTATTGAGTTTTTTGAAGAAATAACAAAGAAGATTGATGAGGGCAGAGCAGTAGGTGTGATCTATATGGACTTCAGTAAGGCGTTCGACAAGGTTCCCCATGGGAGACTGATTGGCAAGGTTAGATCTCATGGAATACAGGGAGAACTAGCCATTTGGATACAGAACTGGCTCAAAGGTAGAAGACAGAGGATGGTGGTGGAGGGTTGTTTTTCAGACTGGAGGCCTGTGACCAGTG
>NC_057713.1:52279420-52294254 GCF_004010195.1 Chiloscyllium plagiosum
TGGTTAGGCCACTGTTGGAATATTGCATGCAATTTTGGTCTCCTTCCTATTGGAAAGATGTTGTGAAACTTGAAAGGGTTCAGAAAAGATTTACAAGAATGTTGCCAGGGTTGGAGGATTTGAGATAGAGGGAGAGGCTGAACAGGCTGGGACTGTTTTCCCTGGAGCGTCGGAGGCTGAGGGGTGACCTTATAGAGATTTACAAAATTATGAGGGGCATGGATAGGATAAATAGATGGGGAGTCCAGAACTCGAGGGCATTGGTTTAGGGTGAGAGGGAAAGATATAAAAGTGACCTAAGGGGCAACCTTTTCACACAGAGGGTGGTACGTGTATGGAATGAGCTGCCAGAGGATGTGGTGGAGGCTGGTGTAATTGCAACATTTAAGAGGCATTTGGATGGGTATATGAATAGGAAGAGTTTGGAGGGATATGGGCTGGGTGCTGGCAGATGGGACTAGATTGGGATATCTGGTTGGCATGGACGGGTTGGACCGAAAGGTCTGTTTCCATGCTGTCCGTCTCTATGACTCTATGACACCCAGAAAAACTCACCTCCCTCATAATCTGTTCAAATATGAGTGACAGAGAACTCCCAAATTCCACGATTAAAAAAAAATTATTCTTTAACTCTAATATTAAACAACTCTAAGTCCCCCTTTCTATTAACTGCTTATTATCTGTGCCTAACTCTATGACAATATACTATTCCAATAAAACACTTATTAAAATTACATCAACGTAATTTCAAAACCAAACAGCGGCTGTTGTCTTCAGTGTCTTTCTTCTTCTAGCTGAAGATCTCCCTGGGTCATTTCCTTTCATTTTCGTGCAAATATGTTTCATATGAAAAGGAGGGTTTCAATGTCTTGGGTCTCTATCTCAATGGCAGTTGCTCTACCTGCTTTTCAAAATGCTTGCCTTTTTCATATCCCCAACATCGGATTGTCTCATTGGTTCAATGTTGGCAAAATGATAAATTTAAACATGATTATGTTTTAATATCCTGGGACATAATTTAAATTGATTGGTTAAATTCAAATTGTTGTCAGAACAGCAACCAACTCAGGCATCTATTTCACAGCCAAATATTACATATTTTCAATTTTCCAGTACACTCACAGACTGGTCTCCATGCAGAACATCATTTATTCTCTCTTAAAGGTACAGTACATGCTTTCAACTTCTTATAGCAGGCATCTCATTGGTTGCTAACAGTGGGTTAGAGAAATGCTGATTTTTAACTTGGGAATTATTAATTGTATGGCGCACAATGTATTGACAGAGTACCTGTTTTGCATGAACTGATTATGAGACACTCTGTTTCTGGTATGATATTCTGATATCTGAAGTAGTCTTGGGAATGATAAATGGAAATCGATTATTTTTTTTAACTGTAAGTGGAAATGAATATTCTTAAGGTATTTATTTATTCTTTATTTTTGACTCTTTAGCTTCTTTAAAGTTTAGGATGCATATCAAAATACTCTAAAGATCCTCATAATTCTAAATATATGGCTTATGCATGGCAATAGTATGGCGTATGTGGCAAACATTTCAAAAGGTTTGACAGCAATGGAGATTTTCTTGAATTTAGGTATCATTGGGATACTAGTTGTGTTTGGTAACATTCAAAAATGACATTGGACTCTTAAAGTGTTGCAATGTGAAGGGACAGGTACGACTCAGGTTTAGAAGAATGAGATTTGATTATTTTGAAACTTTTAAGATCCTGAAGAGCTTGACAGTGCACTTGCAGAGAGAATGTATGAACATGTGGGGGAATCTAGAACTAAGGAGGCACTATTTGAAGGTGAAAGGTGTTCCAATTAAAATAGAGTTGAATTGGAATTGCTTCTCTCAGAAAGTCATTGGTCTTTGTGAATCTGTTCTACAAAGAGCAGTGGGGATTGGGGTGTTGAATATATTCCAGATTGAGTTAGATGGATATTTGTTTGATGAGAGAGTGATCTTTGAGGACAGGATGGAAATTGAAGTTTAATGAAGGCACTATCATACTACCCCTGACCTTTTAAATGGCAGATCAGATTTAATGAGGTAAATTGTCTACGTCTGCTCCCATTTCTATTAGATTTAGGTTCATGAACTACAAATTGTGTTAAGTGACAGAAAGAAGTGGATTGTTCAATTTAGGTAGGAAGTTATAGATGAGTGTTGCCAGCAATGGTACTTGGAAACAATGGGGTGAATGAAAGTCACGTGCTCAGAATGAACAATGGTATGAGGAAGTGGTGAAGGATAAGAAGTGGATTGGTATTGTCATGCAGGTGAAAGCAATAAACCACAAGAAGGGTTGAGTTTGGGTGTGGGATTGGGATGTTATGAATGGAAATGGCAAATAATTTACAGGAATGAGTTCAAGATTGTGGTAAAAGAGAACAGGAAGTAGAAAAGGAACAGTCATGAGAACTTAAATTCCCTCTTGGGGCTGGAGGAAGTGAAGAAGTTTAAAGCACAAGAGAACATGGGAATTCAGAGTCAGAAATGGCAGGAAAGAGATATGAGGGAATAGACATACGTTCCAAGCAGTGACTGCAGAACAGGAGACTGCAAGCTGCAACTGTCCATCTCCTTTAGTTAGGGGTTTCATGTGGTAAATAAGTTGTCTGCAGTTTAAATAAAAAATCTTCCCTGTTGGTGTTAGGAAGGTCTTAATGGAATCCTGCTCCAACGCTTCAAAAGCTTTTTCTTGACTATTCCTCAAAAGTTACATTTGAATTGAGGGGAATAATTTCTCAAATACTCACTATAATTTTGGGTAAGGCCTCTATTGTTTAAACTGAGAATAGTACAAATAGCAAAGTCATGAGAAAATTGTTGTGGTTCTGTTCGCCGAGCTGGGAATTTGTGTTGCAGACGTTTCGAGTTACAAATCTTCTCACAATCATGAGAAAATTGTTTAAGGATTTCTGCTCCGGCACGTTTATGAAGAGCTGGTGGCATAGTGGTAATGTGACTGGAATAGTAATCCAGAACCACAGGCTAATGGTCTTGTGACATTTGTTTGAATCCCACAGTGGCAGATTAATTCAATAAAAATCTGAAATAAAAAGCTAGTCTAATGGTGATAATGTAGCCACTGGCAATTGACATTAAATCACTAATGTCTGGAAGGAAAGAAATCTGCAATTCTTACCTGGTCTGTTCTGTATGTGACTTGAGATACAGTAATGTGTTTGACATTTCTCAGTTCTCTGGACAATTAGGGATAGGCAATAAATGCTTACCAAGCCAGCAAGGCCAATTTCTCATGAATAAATAATAAAAAAGTTTGCAGTTTAGTTCAAGGACATAACATGTGAATAGGTTATATTTTACTTGAGATTAGACAGTTGGTGAGACAAGTCATGATGGTGTGAGTTGGATTAATTCAAGCAGGAGGATGGCCACCTCTGGTGTCTTTGCAGCTTCAGTTTGGTGAGTGGCTGGTAAGAAGAAGCCCATTTTACTTCATTTCAGTAAAATTAGGTGGAAAGATCATCCCATGATTCTTTGATCTTTGAGGTTGGTGATGAAATTGGAATGGCTGAGAAAGACTAGAATCAGAGTCAAAAATGGAAAATTAAACTGGGAGTTTGATCTTATATAAAAAGAACATTTGATAATAAAAGAATAGCAATAAATTATAGACAATAATGCTTGAGTGGACCAAGAAAGAGTAGACCATTGACAAAAGATATCAGAGCGATAAAGAGTTCCAAACAGAATGGATGAAAATATAGCTTTTGGTTTATAAGAGCTTTATCTTCATGTAGAAACTGTGACTAACTGTGAACAAAGGCAACATGCAAGGCAATGTGCACAACGTAGCAATCTTTTCACATTTGAAAACCTTTTTGGTTTAGATTTACTGCTACAATAACTACTACAGATGTTGTAAGTAGAACTTTGAAGTTCGTAAAATTCCTCTAACTGCAGGGGTTGACTTACACTTATGCATTAAAGCAAAATACCAGCATGCTTGTCATTTTAAAATGTCTTCAGCGCTTGACACAGAAAACACATGGCTTAAACTCCCACATCTCTTCACACCTTTGCCAGATGATCTGCTAAATCCCTTGCACCCAGTTAAGGTATCAATAAGTAAAACTTGCATTTGTGGGGTGAAAAATTGGGAGTCGCTATTAATGCAAGCACAGAACATCATGGCTGAAGGAAATAGTGGATTAGTTCCATGCTGAGTATGTGTGAAAACATAAATTCTGGGCCAAAAAAAATGGAGCAGTCTTATAGGTCAAGTCAACTTAAGTACATGTTCTGATTTATAGTAACCTAAATTTTAATACTTATCTAGATCCTTTCAGCACAAATAACCTAAAAGCAAGTCAAATATTCAGCTACATCGAAGAAAATATTTTCTATTAAAAATCAAACTGATGTATATCTGTAATGATATTCTCTGCCAATAAATGTTGACTCATATTCTGGGCCACTAAACCAACTGATTCCCTATTAAATAAAAAAAGTCTGCCCTGTGGCATTTGATGTCTACAATCTAACAGTTTAATTTTGCACAGATGTGGAAGGTAAAATCTACTTTCTAGAATTAGCATAGTGCCATTGCTAACATATAAATCAAATTGATGGAGAATCAATCCTATTTTGTTGCTGTCACTAGAAATAATCACTACATAATGAAATATGGAGACTGATTTTTCTAATCTGTAGTCAAATGCATTGTGAGAATGTACTAATAAAGTTATCATTACAGGGCAGTTAAGGGAATAGGTTATCTCAATATAAGGGTTATAGCTTGTGAAAACTTCCAGAACAGGGGTGTTTAGTTAGAACGCTGCAGATTATTCAAAGTTGAGAAAGTTTAAGCTCTCAGTTATGTGAATATTCAAGGAAAACGGCTTCACATGTTACAGATCAAAAACTGAAATATAGCAAATAAATCAAACTGACAGATTGGACAGGGAAGAACGATTTCTCTGAATTTTGAGTAACTACAAACAGTTGATGTTAGGAAGTAGATGGGACTTTGTTCACTGTGTGTTTTGAAATCTTTAAACTGTATTATACTTAGGTAGCATGGTTTGGTTTATTTTGTTTTGGTGTATTTTATGTAATAAACTTTTGTTTTATAAAGTCAAATCTGCACCTTTTGTATGTATGTTTCAGCAAAAGACCACTATTTTAAATTAGAAATAAAATTAAATATGATCTGTCAAGTCAAATTTCATTCTGGCAACTAACTTATCCAGGAATAACACCAGCTGGCTTCACAATATTAGACATGTACTTGTCTAAGACATTGGGTTTTGATCTGCCAGGAGTGATGATGGAATATAAAGAAGATAGACACCATTAAGTACGCATCTCCGACATCACTACCCTCTGCCATCCTATTTGGTTCTCTACAACTTATAATTGACTAATATTGGACGTTCATAGCACCAAGACACGGGACATTCTTCTTCAACTACAGGGCAGAATGAAAAAGATACATGATGAGTGAATAGGTAGGAAAACACCACAACTGTGCACTGAGCAGGGAGTAAGGCTCAAATATTTAGAAACCAGCAATGGAAGCCAACTCAGACAAATGTTTGGAAAAGGAATCTTATCTGAAAAGAATGAGGACAAATGCTATGACATGACACTTGTGTGGTGATGTGGAGTGACAGCGATCAGTAGCAAGGCAACCAAGTTGTCAAATGAATGAATATAAAACCATATATACCTTTCCAAACAGGTATATGATCACCAGATCAAGGCAAGTTGACAGACCTCCAAAGTATTACATTGAAGCTTGAAATGTAATCTTGTAAATTCTGTTTGTATTCTTATCAAATTTTCAACACATGCCAATGTATCTGTTTGGGTAAGTTCTCATTGTAGGAAAAAAAAGAGGATGTTGTGGTATCTCTAAAGGTGAGTGTGTCAGTGTACCTTTAGAGATATGCTTATTGCATCATTACTGTATCATAACATGTGACATAATGGCATAAAGAAACATGACTTGCTATTGGAAGCATATTGCTTGGTATAACTTAATAGATTGAAGGGAGCCTGGACACTTAAATGCCTATAATTGTAACATTTGCATTTAATAACAAGATGTAGCAAATGTCAATGAAATTCTTCAGCATGACGATATCTACCCAGTTTCTTATATTATATAGGCATTGTTATATCAGGATAGATGCCCTGTAGGGCCCAATAATCAATGAATAAACTACCAGATGCTCCAAGATAGTATTTTCACTGACTGCCTTCTAAACCCTGAAAATCCACATTGATAGCTTCAATTTTCGAGACTTCAGTCCATATTTAATCACTGAAATGTCATGAATGTTAATGGCATACTCTGAGGAGGAATATGATCCCTACAATACCTTTCTAGCATTTGTAGCTTTTTTTCTCTTCAAAGTAAACTTCCTTGCACTTTATTTGTTGGTAACTTAATTTATTCTGTAGATTTCCACCACAGCTAATTTCAGTGTTTGATGAGAAAGGTGTGCTGTTGTAAACAGTAAATACTGCTGGTAACAAAAACAACATGAAAACCTCCTGAGTGTTTCTCCAGCAGTTTGCCTTTCATTTCAGGTTTCCAGTGGCTAAAGTGTCTGTGCTATTGAAGTTAGGGAAGATTGCAAGAGTTTCTTTAGATATATAAAGGGCAAAAGAGGCAAAATTGGACATTGGGCTGCTGGAATATGATGTTGGAGAACTGATAATGGGGAACAAAAAAATGGTTGAGGAACTGAATGAGTATTTTGCATCAGTCTTCACAGTGGAAGACCCAAGTAATATCCCAAATATTTAAGAGAATGGGGGTAGAAATGAGTAAAGGTGGCCATCACCAAGGAGAAGGTTTTAGAAAAACTGAAAGGTCTGAAAATGGACAAATCATCTGGACCAGATGGGCTACATGCCTGAGTTCCAAAGGCAATAGCTGATACTACTTTCAGTAGTGATCTATCAGGCATCATGAAGTTAGGGAGCTTCTCAGAGGACTGCTAATATAACCCCCCTATTTAAGAAAGGAGTAAGGAAAAAGATGGGCAATTATAGGCTGATTAACCTGACCTCAGTCATTGATAAGATCTTGGAGTCTATTGCAAAGGATGAAGTTTCTGAATACTTAAAAGTGTATGGTAAAATAGGGCAAAGTCAGCATGGTTTCATCAAGGGGAGGTCATGCCAGACAAACCTGTTAGAATTCTTTGAGGAGGTAACGAGTAGGTTAAACCAAGGAGAGCCAATAGATTTTATTTACCTGAACTTCCAGAAGTCCCTTGATAAGGTGCTGTACTGGAGGTTGTTGAGTAAAGTAAGGGCCCATGATGTTCAAGGAAAGGTACTAGCATGGATAGAAGCTTGCTTGTGTGGCAGAAGGCAGAGAGTGGGGTGGATAGGGTCCTTCTCAGGATGTCAGCCAATGATTAGTGGTGTTCCACAAGGGCCAGTGTTGGGACCACAACATTTCATTTTATACACTAATGATCTGGATGAAGGAATAAAGGCATTCTGGCTAAGTTTGCAGATGTTACAAAGATAGATGGAGGTGCAGGTAGTATTGAGGAGGCAGGGAGGCTGAAGAAAAAATTAGACAGAGTGGACAAAGAGATGGCAGATGGAGTACAATGTGAGAAAGTTTGAGGTCATACACTTTGGTAGGGAGAATAGAGTGCAGAAATCTGGAGTGCAAAGGGACTTGGGGAGTTCTAGTCCAGGATTCTCTTAAGGTAAACTTGCAGGTTGAGTCGGTAGTTAGGAAGGAAAATGCAATATTGTATTTGTCTCGAATATAAAAGCAGGGATGTAATTCTGAGACTTTGTAAGGCTCCGTTCAGACCACATTTAGAGTGTTGTGAGCAATTTTGTGCCCCATACCTCAGGAAGGATGTATTGGCCCTGTAGGGGGTCCACAGCAAGTTCATGAGAATGATCCCATGAATGAAAGGCTTAACATACAGAGTAACAGAGATGTACAGCATGGAAACAGATTCCTCAATCCAACTCATGCATGCCGACCAGATATCCTAAATTAATCTAGTCCCATTTGCCCACACTTGGCCCATATCCCTCTCAACCCTTCCTATTCATGTACCCATCCAGATGCCTTTTAAATGTTGTAATTTTACCAGTCTCCACAATTTCCTTTGGCAGCCCATTCCATACGTGCATCACCTATTGTGTGAAAAAGTTATCCATTCGGTCCCTTTTACATATTTCCCCTTTTACTCTGAACTGATGCCCACTAGTTCTGGACTCACCCACCCCAGGGAAGAGACTGTCTAGTTTTCCTATCCATGCTCCTCGTGATTTTATAAACCTCTATAAAGTCACCTCTCAGCCTCTGACGTTCCAGGGAAAACAGACCCAGCTATGATGAAAGTTTGAGGAGTATACTCAATGGAGTTTAGAAGGATAACGCAAGAATCTAATTGAAACTTACAGAATATTGAAAGGCCTGGACAGAGTAGATGTTGGGAAGACCTTTCATTTGGCAGGAGAGACGAGGACCCAGGTGCACAGCCTTAGAGTAAAGGGAAGATCTTGAAGAACAGAGATAAGGAGCAACTTCTTCAGCCAAAGAGAGGTGAATCTGTGGAATTCATTGCCATAGAAGGCTGTGGAGGCCAGGTGATTGAGTATATTTAAAACAGAGATCAATAAGTTTTTGATTGCCATGGGGATCAAAGATTATGGGGAGAAAGTGGGAAAATGGGGTTGAAAAATGTATCAGCCCTGATTGAAAGGTGGAGCAGACTCAATGGGCTGAATGGCCTAATTTATGCTCTTTTGGTGTTATGGTCTTATGAATCATTCAATAGGAGATGCAAAAAACATTTTATATTTTGGCTTAGGGCAAAATGTGGAAACTCTTTTTTTACTGGCCAGGCCATAGGCTTTCTAGTGGACTGCAAAATGAAGGAAAAACTGCAAAGCAGCTCACTTTCGAAAGGAACATATAGGTTTTATATATAAAAGAACACGTGAACTTGGGGTCAGGAGGGGAGAAGGATGTGTGGAGAAAGTTTAGCGATATGGAAAATGCATTAGACTATGGAAGGAACAATAAATATTTACAAAGGATCGATCATGGAAATGAAGATAAGTACAGTCAACAATAGATCAAAGTACCAAAGTGGAGTCATTGGATTTCAATTTGGAAGGAAAGAATGCAAAATGTGTTTTGATTGCACTACACCTGACAAAGTCTAGGTTCAGGGGCTATTGTAAATCACACATTAATTGCTGTGAAGCTGTGGAACTAAAGAAATAATTTTGACTGCCCCATGACATACTTTATTCAACGTTTTCTGCTTATCATCCACTATTATACTCAGACAGCGTTTTGAGGCCAAATAGATTGAAAGCCTGGGTTAGTTTTGTCTGCATACTCATGTGCTTCCAATTAAACCTGTTGGACTATAACCTGGTGTTGTGTGATTTTTAACTTTGTACACCCCAGTCCAAGACCGGCATCTCCAAATCTAGATTAGATTAGATTATCTACAGTGTGGAAACAGGCCCTTCGGCCCAACAAGTCCACACCGACCCTCCGAAGAATAACCCACCCAGACCCATTCACCCCTGACTAATGCACCTAACACTATGGGGCCATTTAGCATGACCAATTCACCTAACCTGCACATCTTTGGACTGTGGGAGGAAACCGGAGCACCTGGAGGAAACCCATGCAGACATGGGAAGAATGTACAAATTCCACACAGACTATTGCCCGAGGTGGGAATTGAACCTGGGTCTCTGGCACTGTGAGGTAGCAGTGCTAACCACTGAGCCACAGTGCTGCCAAACGAAAGTGAAAATATTGTCCACCTCCTGCCCCTTCTAATCTTTTGGGTTGATCAATCAACTAAATTATTTTTGAGGTTCCATTTTTTTGCCCCCTTCTCTGGCGAAATTCTACAATTCAACATTTATAAAAAGTTAGCTGTGGCTCATGATTGAATTTCTGAGAGTAGACTTCTAAGATGGGAGTGCAACACATATGTCCATACAAACTAAAATATTCATCCGATTAACCTTGCTCCCAGTTTACTTTTACTCTCTGTTTAAAATTCAAAGATCTGTAAGTCTCTTCTTTTTTACAGTTAAGTGGTGATTCATTGCTTTCTTATATTACACTCGCTTCTACTAAGCTTATTAGCAAGTCATATATCTTATAATTTAATACATTGATTTTGTTCATCCTCAGGGAAGGTGTTACAACAGCATCTAATATGATTAAAAAGTTACATTTTTCTTATAAACACACTGTTGGCACTTTCAATTGTCATTGTAATCGCATGGGAAAAGTCAAAAAGAATGGGAACAGAAATGCTGCACTTGTCAGGATGGCACGCTCAAAACCAAATTTAACATGCCTCATGTTTGGTACACACAGAGTTAGAAAGGAGATTAGAGTATTTATTTTATTGTGGAAGAAACAATATTGTGTTTCTTTGTTGACTCTACATTGAATGTTCATGATAATGTCCAATGTTAAGTTCACCACTTTGTGGATGTCACTGAATTGTTACATTCAGCTGGCCCTCTTTTCTATACTTTGTAAAGGACATTGCCCAACATGACTCTTTGTGGAACTAATTGAAATGTTGCAGGAGAACTCAATATTCTGCACCCAATGTCCTGAGATGGACCTGTCTGTTGGGATCTTCAACTCCTTATCTTGACTGACTAATCTCACACCTACCCATCGCATCCAGGATGCCAGGATCTTCCCAGTTTACCCCTCCACAATCTATCCTCTGCAAGAACCCTCTTGCACTCCCAGCTCATTCTCTGAATTTTTAAAAAATCTTCAGGTGCTTATCCAATTTCTTTTTGAAAGACATGATTAAAGTTGACTTGAACTCCTTCAGACAATGCATTCCAAGTGGCAACTGCTCATTGTATAAAAGCGTTTTCCTCATGTCACCTTCACATTCACTCCGAATCTCGTTCCTCTGGTCTTAACCCTTCAGACAATAGGAACAATTACTTTCCACCTTTCAAATCCTACCTGTCCCCAAAATGTATCATAAACCTCTCAAAGCACGTTAATGAGAAATTATCTACATAGCAATAGGAGGCCCTGATGGTGCAGTGATAGAGCCCCTGGCCTCTGGGCCAGAAGACCCGAGTTCAAGTCCCACCTACTCAAGAGATGTGGAATAATATCACATTGATTAGAAAAAATATTCATAAAAACAAAATTGGAGGGGTCTTGTGGCACATTGTAGTCAAACAGGAAAAGAAGAGGCCCTTTGGACTGTCAAGTCTATAATAACGTATCGACACTAGTCTCATTTTCCAGCACTTGATCTATAACTTTGAATGTTATGATGAATGAAGTGCTCATCCACATATTTTGTAAAGATTATGAGGTTTCCCACCTCTACTCCCTCCCAGACGATTCATTCCAGATTCCCACTCAAATCCATCTAAATCTCCTTTCCTTCATCTTAAAATATGCTGTTTGTTATTGACTGTTCAACTCACAGGAACAGCTATTTCCTGTCGACCTAGTCCATGCCTCCCATAATACTATACTTCTCAATACCGCCCTGTCAAAGTTCCACTACTTGTTGTGCGGTACTGAAGGTCTTTGACCAGATCAATCAGGGCACAGCATAATTAGAAACCCAATGGCCTGCTCAATGGTTGAAGGGATAGCCTATGGCAGCTGTTGCATCTCTCCTGTACACCTATACATGGATCCTTGTAGATGTAGGAGCAATGAATACAGTGGGTATCCCTTGTAATCCAGTATCCCTGAAAGTTTACAGGAGGCTGGAAAACTATGGTCTCTGGAATTGCTAAAGTACTAAGACACATATCTGCCTCCTCGGACTGAGCAGTCACCTGATGGATGTCTCTGCTGTGGACACAGACCTGGTGAAACTTGAGTGATTGGAAGCCCTTCCTGCTGATGATGTATTCTTGCTGGTCTGCAGAGACCTTGGTGATCCATGCATACTCTCAAGGAGACCTGTAAACTAAAAAAATGCCACAATACACCAAACCCAATGGTCCTCTACAGATGCTGCCAGAGCTGCTGAGCTTTCCAGCTATCTCTGCTTTCCATCTTCTAATTTCATTGTGGGGATCAGTTAATAGTAATTGCATTTGCATGCTCTGCCCTTTACATCTCCACGATTTAGAAAAAAACAACAAAAGTAATTGTGAAAGAGTTGACAAATGCAGAACTTCGTTCTTGGAAGATTTCTTGATGGAAAATGTTGTTCGGGGATATTCAGGAGAGATAAGGCTTCGTAAATTAAAGTGACACAGTCAGCAACAATCCAACTCAGCAACATTTCAATTTTCCTGTTAACTAAGTTTCACACATAAATGTCATATAGGAAGATGGTTGCAGTTCTTGGAGATCTGTCATCTCAGCTCCAGGAGCTCCTCACGGTAGTGTCGTAAGCCCAATCATCTTCAGCTACTTCATCAATGACCTTTTCTCCATCATAATGTCAGATATGGGGATGTTCACTGATGATTGCTCAATGCTCAGCACCATTTGCAACTCCTCAGACACTGAAGCAACCCATGTTCAAATGCAACAAGATTTGAACAATATCCAAGTGGCAAGTAACATCTACATCACACAAATGCCAGAAAATGACCTTCTCTGTAAGAAATAATTTAACCACCGCCCCTTGGCATTCAGTATAATTATCATTAATCCCTCACAATCAACATCTGGGGATTACCATTAATCAGGTACTCAGCTAGACTCACCATATCACAAGAGCAGGTCAGAGGATAGGAATACTGCAACAAGTAACTCACTTCCTGACTCCCCAAAGCATGACCACCACGTACAAGTCAGGACTGTGATGGAATACTCCCCACTTGCCCGGATGAGTGTAGCTCTAGGAAGCTTGACACCATCCAAGATAAAGCAGATCAATTGAATGGCACCACATCCACAGAATCCATTCCCTCCACCACCGATGCTCAGTAGCAGCAGTGTGTACTATCTATAGGAAACACTGCAGAAATTCACCAAAGATCCTTCCAAACCCATTACCACCTTCATTGAGAAGGATAATGGCAACGGATTCATGTGAACACCACCACCTGCAAGTTTCATTCACCATCCTGACTTGGAAATAAAATGCAGTTCCTTCATTGTCATTGGGTCAAATTCCTGGAACTCCCCCCTAGCAACATTATGAGTCAACCTACAGCACGTGGACTGCAGTGATTCAAAAAGGCAGCTCATCATCATCTTCTCAAGGACAAATAGGGGCAGACAAGAAATGCTGATCAGCCCACAAAGCCCACTTTCCACAAATGAATAAAATAAAAAAGCAGCGTTTATTGCTGTGTTACTCTTGCAGTACTGCCACTATGAATGTATTCTAAACATGCCCCATCTTCCACCCTTTGATTGCAATGCATTCTCTCTATATCCCCTGTAGGTACCAGTGGAATCAGCATCACTTCTGTGGCCAGAAGGTCAGCTCAGCAACTCAACTCCTCTTCAACCTCTGAGGAAAAAGCCACACATCTCTCAAGGGTTGCACCCCCTGACCAGCTCAGATACAGACACTTCGATGAGGTGCTGGTGAGCCCATTATTGCCAAATCTCCACAGCTGATTGAGGAAGAAACATTCCCCAGGATTTTGGCAGAGGACTGCTAGAGACCAGGCAATCTTTCAGTCCTAGAAATGGAGTGACCCCTGGTGTTGATAATTCATAACATCATTGAAATATACAAGCAGATACAGAAGCAGCTGGCAGGTTGTTGGACGCACAAGGCAAGCAGACCCAAAGACTGCAGGACTCCACCAATACTCTGTGCACCATGCTAACAAACTACGTTTCTCTAACTTTACTTCTTAATATCCATAGTGTTTTTGTCTTTTGTAGGTTTGTCTGTATATGAGGGGAGAGGGAATTTAAACCAGATTGAAATAGCTCCCTGACTAACTTCTGATGACTCTCTGGACTGCTTACACTGGACCTGCAGGTTTGACCATGGCCCATTGTAGAAGAACAGACTCCCGCAGCTGACTGGCCAAACACAAGCCCCTGAGCTGATATTGTGCATTTATGCCAGGACCCACTATCTGAAGGGTGTCTCCCTTGACTTGACTGAAAACATGTCCCCTGAGATTTTCAGACATAGCTATTTGATTGAAACACATACAATGTTTTTGTCACACCTGCTGAACATGATACAAGCGTAAGATTGATATGACATAGTGGAAAGGGACTTAACAATGTTTGTGGATGTGATGATACTCACTTGGTTTTGTCATGGACATTTTCAAGCTTCTTGGATATTATTGGAGCTGCTAAGTAGCTAGAATTCAATCACTGACTTGTACTTTGTACATAGTGGACAGTCTTTAGGAAGTCAGGAACTGAGCTACTTGCTTCAGTGTTTTTGTAGACCTTGTTGTTAATTACTAGTCCAATTCAATTTCTGGTCAATGGTAACTCATAGGATGTTGATAGTGGAGCAGTTGTTAGATTATGTCTTATTGGAGATAGTTATTGCCTGGCATTTAGAGTCATAGAGATGTACAGCATGGAAACAGACCCTTCAGTCCAACCTGTCCATGCCGACCAGATATCCCAACCCAATCTAGTCCCACCTGCCAGCACCCGGCCCCTATCCCTCCAAACCTTTCCTATTCATATACCCATCCAAATGCATCTTAAATGGTACAATTGTACCACCCTCCACCACATCCTCTGGCAGCTCATTCCATACACGTACCACCCCCTGTGTGAAAAAGTTGCCCCTTAGGTCTCTTTTATATCTTTCCCCTCTCACCCTAAACCTATGCCCTCTAGTTCTGGACTCCCCGACCCCAGGGAAAAGACTTTG
>NC_057713.1:52294503-52386134 GCF_004010195.1 Chiloscyllium plagiosum
TCACATTTATCTGAATTAAACTCCACCTGCCACTTCGCAGCCCATTAGCCGATCTGGCCCAGATCCTGTTGTAATCTGAGGTAACCCTCTTCGCTGTCCACTACACCTTCAATTTTAGTGTCATCTGCAAACTTACTAACTGTACCTCTTATGCTCGCATCCAAATCATTTATGTAAATGACAAAAAGTAGAGGACCTTGATCCTTGTGGCACTCCACTGGTCACAGGCTCCAGTCTGAAAAACAACACTCTACCACCACCCTCTGTCTTCTACCTTTGAGCCAGTTCTGTATCCAAATGGCTAGTTCTCCCTGTATTCCATGAGATCTAACCTTGCTAACCAGTCTCCCATGGGGAACTTTGTTGAACGCCTTACTGCTCTGCCCTCATCAATCTTCTTTGTTATTTCTTCAAAAAGCTCAATTAAGTTTGTGAGACATCATTTCCCACGTACAAAGCCATGTTGACTATCCCTAATCAGTCCTTGTCTTTCTAAATATATGTACATCCTGTCCCTCAAGATTCCCTCCAACAACTTGCCCAGCACTGAGATCAGGCTCACCGGTCTATAGTTCCCTGGCTTGTCTTTACCGCCCTTCTTAAATAGTGGCACCACATTTGCCAACTTTCAGTCTTCCAGGCACCTCACCTGTGACTATCGATGATACAAATATCTCAGCAAGAGGCCCAGCAATCACTTCTCTAACTTCCCACAGAGTTCTTGGGTACACCTGATCAGATCCTGGGGATTTATCCACCTTTAACCGTTTCAAGACATCCAGCACTTCCTACTCTGTAATCTGGACATTTTGCAAGATGTCACCATCTATTTCCCTACAGTCTATATCTTCCATATCCTTTTCCACAGTAAGTACTGATGCAAAATATTCATTTAGTATCGCCCCCATTTTCTGTGGCTCCACACAAAGGATAAAAGTTATTTACCACTTATCAGCCCACTGCTTGACATTGTCCAGACTCTACTGCATTTAGATATGGACTGCTTCAATATCTGAGGATGTTTGAGTGATGCTGAACATTGTGCAGTCACCAGTGAACATCCCCACTTCTGACCTTATGAGGGAGGGATGATTACTGATGAAGCAACTGAAGATGGTTGGGCCTAGGACACTACCCTGAGGAACTCTGCAGAGATGTCCTGGAACTGAGATGACTGACCTCCAACAATCAGGATACTCTTCCTTTGTGCCAGGCATAACTCCAACCAGTGGAGACTTCTCCTGACTTCCAATTACTTTAGATTTCCTTGGCCTCCTTGATGTCACACTCAGTTGAATGCAGCCTTGCTGTCAAGGACTGTCACTCTCATCTTACCTCTGAAATTCAGCTCTTTTATCGACAACCAAAGCTGTAATGATGTCAGGAGTTGAGTGGCCCTGGTTGAACCCAAACTGGGTGTCTGGCATGTGTTAAGGTATGTAACCTATAATCAGGGTGCCACAGGCATGCCCATTGACTGATCATGACACCCATGACTGGCCATGTTTCTTTGTATCTGTGCTAAAAGGCAAGTCAAGAAAGAAATATGGTGAGCACTTCCACCATGGCTGAGGAGAAAACATGCAAAATGGCAAGACAATAATACTGTGAGCTTCCCTGAGATACAGATTGGTCCAATTCACAAGAGAGATGCCTTACCCTGTGTGCTAAGTATTTTAGTGCAGCAGCATTCCTATGAAAGATGGCAGTGTACCCCAAGGTGCAGCATGGATGTGCAGAACCATCTTGCAAGTGGATCAGACAGGTGCCACAATGGTGGTGAAGCTGGATGTGTTTGTTGCCAACGACCATGGATGAGGGATGCACAATGTTGCTGCCAATGCAGTATATCCTAAGATATTGGTGGCTGGCATCCAAGATGGAGTTTTGGAAGATCATGAGTGAACTGGAGTCACCAGGTAAGCACTCTAACTTTGATGTCAGGATTTTTGACATTTAGTTTTGATCCAGTGGTGGGAGAATGGGAATTTGGAAATAAATGAGACACAAGTGACTAACATCAAACTGTTAATACATGCTAATACATGTAAATAGGCCTCTCACTAGCAAGGATTTCAACTCAGCATTTAACACTTGTTGGAAAATAGAAACTTGATCAACATCAAGAAGCTCATTACTAATGATCTCATACAATTTTCCCAAATGTCTCACAAATACCTACATTATGATTCCCTTCAAAAATTCCACCCTACATGCTCTTTGTTACCCATTATAATAGTTCATTCTCTACAAACTCTGTGCATATAAGGAGGTATTGTATCTTCTCCATAAAGTTTCTGGTGTTACTGCTGGATTTATTTTCTCTGTGTTACCATCGATTACCGAAACTATTTTTTTCTGCTAATATTTCATTTGGCGTCTAATTAACTTCCTCTGCTCCAGTCTCCCAAGTCCGTGTTTTTCAAGCTTATTTTTATCATATCTTCTCATCTTTGATGTCATCCAAGTTAATCCAACTTAGAACTTATCCAAGCTTCCATTACCTTCTGTATAATGGAACTGGGTAAAACAAACTATACAGAGCACTTCACACTAATATAAGACAAAGAACTGTGGATGCTGGAGGTCTAACACAGAAATTGCTGGAGAAACTCAGCAGATCTGGCAACAACTGAAAACAGAGTTAATGTTTCGAATCCTGTGACTCTTCTTCAGAACTTCAGCTGTAGCCTGGCCAATATCTTGAAAAGATACCGCATCAGTTGCTTGCCTGTCTTATTTAAAATTAAGGTCCCATTTGCTCATTTGATTTTTCTAATCAGCAGTTCGACTTTTAAAGATCTGCTTATCAGAACCCCTGTTTGCCATCAAGTGATGACCTAACAATGTCCCAGGAGCACACTACTAACTATGTCTTGTCAATCCAGGAAACATCTATTTAGATCTAATGACTGTTTACATCTATTTTTCTATCATATCATTATTTGTATTATTGATTTACCTTGTATTATTATGGACCTTAATTTTTGCAGTAAATCTGACACTTATACCATACACTTTTGAATATTTAAATACTTCACATTCACTGAATCCTGTTTGTCAGTAAGTTTGTCAAATAATTTAATTAACTGAGGTAAGAATGACCTAGCCTTTTCAAATCTATATGAACTGATTCTAATTATCCCATAATTTTCCAGTGTACGTTATCCCCTATTTTAATCTCCAATCATTATCTCATTGCTGCTTATGAGACAATGCTGTAGGCAAGCTGGTTGATGAATTCATCAACAAAATAATGGTGACTAAGCTAGAAAAATGTTTATTTTATCTTTTCGTTCAAATCCAAAGGAACTTCAAAAATGCTGAAAGAAATAGTGGCATTATATAAACACAAATCTATTTTCTCTAACAAATGACTATTTTCTCTAACAACTACCTAGTCCATTTCTTTTATAGCAATTGCCACCTTCTGAGGTAATCTGTGTTTCAAATGAGTGTGAAAAATTATGGTTAATACCATGAATTTTCTTTAGTATTTCATTGTATAGACCATCTGGGCCTGTTGACTTATCTTGGCATATTTCCTTATTTTGTGTTTATTTAAAACAATTAACAACTTGACAGATGCACATCGCAGACTGAATCTTACCAGAATTCAGTCAAGTGTCATTATTGGTGAGTTTCATGCAGGCTTTTTCTTTGCGAATCCTAATGAGTTTTCTCAGACTCTCTTCCCAAACTCACATCTTTATTTATGCACCATGATCCATGGCATTCATTGTATTGTCCTACTTGCCACAGGTAGAAAAAAACTGACCACCACCAGCTTTTCCTAGGATTCCTGGCCGCAATGCCATCTTTAAAGCCCAGACATGCATTCAGTTCATAACTGCCTTGCATGGTTTGGTTTATTTGCTTCAGAAATGTTGAACAGAGAATAATTGGCACCCTGCTTTGCTAACAGGGATCTGGAGGATTGTATTGGATAGGGTGTGCGTGTGGTCATTGTCCATTGAGCATGCCCTGAGATAGAGTCATAGAGATATACAGTACGGAGACAAACCCTTTGATCTAACTCGTCCTTGCTGACTAGATTTCCTAAATTAATTTAGTGCCATTTGCCAGCATTTGGCTCATAGCCCTCTAAACCCTTCCTATTCATGTACCCATCCAGGTACCTTTTAAATGTTGAAATTGTACTATCCTTCACCACCTTCTCTGGCAGCTCATTTCATTCCCACACCACCCTCGGTGAGAAAAAGCTGCCTCTCAAAACCCTTTTAAATCTTTCCCCTCTAACATTAAACCTATGTCCTCTAGTTTTGGATCTTAACAATTCACCCTATCCATGTCCCTCATGATTTTCTATACCTTTATAAGGTAACCCAACAGCCATCAATTTCCAGGGAAAAACAGCCCCAGCCTTTCCCTAAAACTCAAATCCTCCAATTCTTGGTGACTGAGTGAGATTTGGAGGGGCAGGGGTTAAGCTGGAGTCACCAGGTCATTGCTTTGGCTTTGGCTTGCTGTCCAGTTCCTACATGGTGGGTGGAAAATTAGAAGCTCCATATTACTGAGATGCTAACATTTGCAAAAGCACGCAAATAGGCCTCTTGCCACTTATTACTGAGAATCTAGTCTTGCCACTCAAGGTTTAATTAGAAAAGGAGATTTTGTTTCGTTCACATTGTGTGAAAATCCTCCCTGGCAATTTCATGATTACCCCAACTTTCCTGACAATGCCCACTCATTCAATAGTTGGGAAGATTTCCCCACCAGAAATGCAAGGTGAACAGTTGTGGTACATCTAGCAAACAACATACTTTCATTTGGGAAAAACAAAATAGTATAAGACACTTCACAGGCACACAGTAAGAAATAAATGGATGCCTAATCTAAAATATGTTTCATGTCAGGTTCCAGGCAGTTTATCAATCAAAACATAACACTAGGCTACATTAAAAAAAAGACTTGGTCAAAGAGGTAGTATTTAAAAAGGTAAACAGGAAGGAAATGTAATGAGGTTTTAGACAGAAAATTCCAGATCTTGGGCCTTGGTAACTTCATGGTGGAATAATTATAATGGGTGAACCTAAAAGAACCAGAATTGAAGAAGAGCAGATACCTAGGACAGATGCAGGGAAAGATGATTTCATGGAGATAAGGCATAGTGAGGCCAAGGGGAAAATTTGAAAAGGATGACAATTTTAAAACGGAGGCATTGCTTGATTACGAAGTAATGTAGAAGGTGAGCACAAGGGTGGTTGGTGATGAATTGGACTTGGCATGAGTGAGGTTACCAGCAGCAGTAGAGTTTTAGATTGTGTCAAGTTTATGAAGGAAAATGTGTTAAGAGGCCAACCAGAAGTTTACTGCAATCATCAAGACTAGAAGTGACAAAATCTATTGGACTGAAGATTCACTCTGAAACAAAGCTAGAAGTCACTTTCACAACTATGTAAACATTCACAACAGGATTGAATCCATTACTTAGTCTCACAACTCAGCCAGGCATTTATAATAAGATTATCAGATAAACAGAAGCCTGGCCATCTGCCCTTCCTGCTTTGCAGATACAGTTACCATATAGCATCTTGTTATGAATACATTACTGAGCTTCAATACTTATTAAATTATTTAGGCTTTTAAGGATTGTTTACACAGCTGCAAAGAGGATTTCCTTGTTCATGTTTTGTTCATGTCCTCATACTCCCGTACTGCAGTGAGACCTGGACTGTGTAATAGCAACAGAAAACATCACTAAGAGAAATTCTATCAACAAGATCTCTGCCACATCTTTTGGATAAAATGGGAGAAGCATCAATCAAATGCTACTGTCATTTTTGAAGCCAGCTCCACAGGTATTCAGGTAAAATGCCTGCTGTGTCAATTTTGATGAACTGATACTGAGTTTGGGTATCTGAAAGGCATCTCTCCTTGTCAGATATTGTTATTTCAACTTTAATGGCAGTCATCCAGGGATGGACAAAGAAAGTGTTTCAAAGACTCTGAAGCTTTCTTTGATGTGCAGTAGCACTTATATTGTTGTCTTGCGGCCAATTGCTTAGAATAGTGACAACTTGCCCAGCCAATTGCTTCAAATATAGAGTCACAACATCTTATTGTGATGAAACAGAGCAGCAAGACAGAAGAATAAAGGAAGCAAATCATGCCATCTCAATCCTACTACCCTGTGGTCAAAAGGTCTGTGAATAGACATAGAACGCACTCATCATTCTGAGTAATACATCAATCTCCAATATATTATCAGATGTGTCACCTGTAGATGAGACATCAAACTGAGACCCTATCCCACATAGTCCAATGTCCAGAGAGTCATTGGAGCAATGCAAACTCATGTTTCATGTTGGGACCAGGTGGAATGCCCAAAGCAGAAGACTCCATGGGAATTGTCTGGGAAATTGAACTTTCTGAGGGGCAGTTACTCTTCATGTCGAACACTCCAAAACTAAAAAAAACTTCAAGTTTGGAAACTTTAACTCAATTAAGCTGTTGTCAAGTTATCATGGGCCCAACATTGGACATACTAAATTGACCCAGATCTGGAGGGGACAGACAGAAAATTGCCAAAGTAAATTAAACAGAGGCTGACAGCTATCGGCTACAGAGAAGAGTGGAAACCAAGGTCAAAGAGGTCACAGAGGTTCAGTGAAAGCAGTTACAACTAGCTCAAGGGTTGTGTATTGGAGATGTATTGATCAGACTTTCTGGCATCTTGACTTCCAGCCTTTGCCTGAGGACATGCACTTTACACCTCCCTGCCATGGCAACAGTGAAGGGTGTTGGCACAACCTCATTGGATGCTTTGAACTCGGCTCGTGACCCCATTGGTCAATGGTCACAGAACGTTCTGGAAGGTCCAGGTTGAGGGGGATTAAACACACACACCTGAAAGCCACTCCTTCAGTAAAGACTCATGGTGGAATCTGCGTAGCAACCCAAGAAAACCCAGGAGAAGATCCGCTCTGACTTGTAAGACCCACCTTCAAGGAAGAGAGCCAGCCCCATGTTGGAGAGGAAGGAGATTCCAGCTCAAGGCCCAACTCAAACATGAGTTTTGTGGGTAATATCCTTTCTCAGATGACAGAGCTAGACAGAGAATAAATATAGTGGGAATTTGGGAAATGCTCTGAAAACTGTAGAGGATTAATCAGAAACAGTTATTAAACTGATTCCCCCGCTCACCACTGAAACTGATTTGACCACCAAAAATCTGACGATTTACAGAGATTGCATAGAACATTTACATTATTCATAGTCAGACATGGAGCATGATCACATAATAACAATCAATCTAATTGTATAAAGCCCTCGTTGCATTCTGTTATGAGAATTGTCTTTGTCCTGCCTATTGGTTAGGGTTAAACCATTACTTCTGCAATTAATTGGATCTACATCAGTCTGCGGTTTCTTGTTTCTGTATGGTTCTGTGCAGATAAACAATGCAGAAGTCATTTTGTGCAGCTCCTTTAGCCATTTTGTCCTACCTCCCAGATGCCCACATCCTCATGACATTCCCAAACCTGACACTGCCTCTCACTGCCCTAATTACAAAGGACAGGACAACCTCACTTACTTGTCACGCATGATACCCCTCACTCATCCCAACAGGACACCAGCCTGACCTGCCATTTCCCCACACCCCCAACCAGACCTGACCACCCTTTTAATATGAAGCAAAACTCCCCTCCCACCACCCGTCATGCCTGAACACTTGACCCTTCCACCGGGTCTCACTTCCCGAATGACACTCTCCCATGTGTCAATCATGACAAAGCCCCTTCTCACACCATTGGATCCAACAATCCCAACTCCTGACACATTCCAAAAACTTTCTCACTTACCTAGCACCCTGGCATCATACCCACCTCACCCGTTTGGTACCTGACCCATCTTTCACTCTCTTAATCTCATCCACCTGGCATAATCCTCACATCAACCTTCTAGAATACTTAGAGACTAATCCTCTTACTGCACTTGCCACTCAAACTACACACTTACCATCCTTCTCCTTTTCAGGAGCTGGCAGAGAGCATTGTGGTACAGCCTAAACAGTTAAATTACACAGCACACGGACTGTTGCATCAAGGGGTATGGTTTCCCAGAGGATTTTCTTGACTGTTAGATTTTATGATTCCTGAGCTGCTTTATAAAGACCCCTATCCAGGAATTACCAATGCAGAAAACATTTAAAGGTAAATCTTTAATATTTAATCTGATCTGGCTCAGAAATAGGGGGCTGAATCCTACAGAATTTTCTGTTAAGTTTGAGTTCTGTGGAAATTTTTTAGGGCTTCTCACTCTGAGGCCTAGTGCGTTTTCTTGCGCTGAATGATCAAACTCGCCTTGTTAATTGCCAACCACATGTCTATGGAATCTCTAACGTCCAACTTCCACTCCATTTTACCACTTGCCACTCCTGGAGCAACTCACCACTAAGTGATGTCCAGAAAATCTCTGGGAAACTTGTGCCCACGCCATCTTTAAAAAGCTGTTCTGCCCGAAAAGAGCTACCCTGCATATTTCCTGTAATTTGTCCTGGACATGGCTGACTGTGAGAATTTGGCCTGTCCCTTTTTTGCAGGCAGTGTTTTGGAGCTATCGCTGGACAGGGTGGTACTGAGGCAGGACATTCCCCAGGACACAGGGGAGATCATGAGAACTGACCATAAGAGAGATTGCCATCCAGTCTAAGCTGGCTGGCAATGCAGATCAATATCGTTTTCCATTCCTTTACCTTAAGTGCCACCATCTTCTCTCCAGTACTATATCGGCTCATGTTCTACCATTCTCACTATTTCATACAATATATTTCCTACTTTTTCTCACTCACTTCAACTCCCAGCACCACTAACCCAAGTGCCATCGGCGCTGCCTACATGGGACATCTCTCCAACTGCACCAACAGGAACTATCCCATTCACTTTTATCTCCTGTTTCTCTCAATCACTAGGGCAGAAAATAGTCTAAGAATTGGTGTTCTGCCCATTATTTTGCTCCCCACACGTTTTGAGCCGAGGATTCTGACTCTAACCATCCTGACAGCGCCTGGACTGGTATTGGAGCCTGCCCTTGTCAAATTCTGATGGGAACCACAGAGTAGAGGCCTGCTGTCAACCATTCTGCTTTAGTAGGCTGAAGGAAACAAGACAAGAAAGCAGCAATGTGAGTACGGTATCACTGACTGAGGGGATATACCATAAAAAGGTAAGACAGGCATACTGTGAGCATCTAGGTCGGGCCTAAATGAGTGAGCATGATGACAGAGTAGAGAGTTCTGGGATGCAGGCTGGACCAGGCCTTGAGCTGGGTCCATGAGTACAAGGCATCCTTTTTTGCAGCATTGCAATGATTGTTTCTGGTGTAGCTGAGCTGTGGCATTGAAGTGCAGATACAGGTGTAGTGAAATGAAGATGTACCATGAGTGTTCTTAGAGGCTGACACATATCAGATGCCAATATCCGTAAACATGGGGAACATTTGGCTGCTGTTCATGAATGTGCCCAGTGATGTCGGTACCTGGTTTCTAAAACTGAGGTGGCTCAAAGCAGGCAGTGAGCGAAGTCTGCCAGCTGCTTGCTCTGGTTTTCTTGTTGGGCTTTCCGGACATCTATTTTGCCTGCTGAGTTTAGTAATATGGGAGTTTAAGCATTAACAAGGTTTTTAACAATCAACAATAACCATCAATTATTATCTCAATGCTGCCTAGTGACAATCTTGCCATGTCACTTGTGAAAAAGCATAACAAATGGAATGAGATGATATTGAAATGAAGTTGGACCTTCCCACATATCTCACCATAGGCCATGTGCTTCTGTCTTTTCTCAGATTCTGACCAGAACCTCTAGGGCCCAGTGCTGGATATTGAGTGGGGTGGCATTGCTTGCGGAAGGGGTGTTGAGGATTCTCAGGGATATTCTAAGAAAAGCAAAACAAGTATCTTGCCAATATTCTGAAACATTTTAACTAGGAGTACCAGAAGAAATGTATGAGCTGTTCCTGTTTTTGTAATTTTGCTGCCTGCAAGATAGCTGCAATATGATGTCATAGAAGCAAATAATTTCTTTTTTTGTCTCTCTGTTGCTCTTGAGGGCATAGAAAAAAAACAGCTGATGGGCTAGTGCAAAGTTGATGACCATCCCTTCATCAGAACAGATAGGTTCAAGATAGACGTGGGACCTGGATCTCATTTATATATGGTCGACAACTTAGAAATACCTGCTGGATAATAGCAGACAGCTTGACAGTGAAGGGGATTTTAATTCTGGGCTGCTGCAATATCAATAACACTATTCACCTAGATTCTGGGAGAAGTAGTTAGTGGTTTGTTTGGTCTTCATAACAAGAGGATTTGAATCAGGAGCAGGGAGGTCTTGCTTTAATTATACATGGCTTTGGTGAGACTATATTTGGAATATTGTGTTCAGTTCTGGTCTCCTTGTCTGAGGAAGGATGATCTTGCTACAGAGAGAGAGCAGCGAAGGTTTACCAGACTGATTCCTGGGTTGGCAGGACTGATGTTTGAAAACAGGCTCAATCAGTTAGGCTTATATTCACTGGGGTTCAGAATAATGAGAGGGATTCTCAAATAAGTCTTTACAATTCTAACAGGACTAGACAGGATACATGCAGGAAAAATGTTCCCAATGACAGGAGTCTCAGTCTAACGACTTGCAATAAACCACTTGAGACTGACTTGAGAAATTCTTTCATTCAGAGAGTGGTGAGCTGGTGAAATTTGTTACCACAGAAAGCAGTCAAGCCTAAAACATTGCTTGGATTTGAACTTAGATGCAGCATTTGGGCTGAGAGGCATCAAAGGCCATGTGGGAAGAACATGAACAGCTATTAAGTTGGATGATCAGCCATTATCGTAATGAATGATGGAACAGACTCAAAAGGATCAAAAAGCCTGTTCCAGCTCTCATTTTCAATGTTGCTATTGTCAGGAGGGAGCTATAGTAAATAAGGAGTTTGGGTGCTCATTGGGAGAGTGAGTGAAGAGTGGAAGGTTATCAAGTGAAATCCAACAATGGATTTTAGCACTGTAGTGAAGTCAGGATCACTCCTGCATTTCCCAGCTCCCTGAACATGTTAAGTTTACGTTTCTAGTGATTTTGGGGACTTCCAGTTAGTTTGTATAGATCAGTCTTTTCTAAACACAGCTGGTTAACTATGTTCAGACAAAAACATTTTTGTAAAAAGATTCTTCAACCAGGCAAGAGGCACATCCGCAGGATTTTTGTAGTATAGTAAGTTGTGTACTTCATGTGCCTTGACTGCTATAATGGACGCTTGGGTTCTTTTTTTTTGCCTTAAAGCTGATGCAGTGCTATTGAATTTCTAGACAAATATCTCTAATTACACAGTTACAGCATTATCTGGTTACCTGCTCAAAAATGGCTTATCTGGTATTGTGCCTCTGACTAGGCAGAATTTATGTCATGGACAATGACACTCAAACTCTTAAACTATTATATAACCATCTCCTTTACTGTATCTTACCAACTACTGATTTAAACTGAATTATCGCATGCAATATCAAGACTCCAGTACAGAAGTATCATGACTCACAGCTTGGAGTTAGATATTACCCATT
Source organism: Chiloscyllium plagiosum (assembly GCF_004010195.1). NCBI lineage: Eukaryota > Metazoa > Chordata > Chondrichthyes > Orectolobiformes > Hemiscylliidae > Chiloscyllium > Chiloscyllium plagiosum. The sequence continues at coordinate 52,306,085 of NC_057713.1, forward strand.
CCGATGTATGAATCTCAGACTCAGCATTCCTTCATAACTGTTGCTCCTGCAGATTATCACTGTCAATCTCAAGACTATTCTGCTTTTATCCAAGTTATGCTGTTGCCAGGTCATGATACATATGGCCCAATTCTATTGTCTCATTGAGATTTAATCTCGACATCTGCTTGACCAAGTCTTAGTTAATCATGATTCTTTTCTCCATCCCTGATTACTCACAGTATTTCTGCTTCACCAGTTATTTGCTAGCTATGGAATCTGATGGTACTCCCTCAAATTTATTCCTGATTCCTGATGAAGGGCTTTTGCCCGAAACGTCGATTTTACTGCTCCTCGGATGCTGCCTGAACTGCTGTGCTCTTCCAGCACCACTAATCCAGAATCTGGTTTCCAGCATCTGCAGTCATTGTTTTTACCTCCCTCAAATTTGTCTATTCTTCCATTTTCTCTTTGCAGCTCTTATAACCTCAGCAGCTCTTATACTTGTGTAAGTTTGGCTTCTGTTCCCATCATGCTCTGCAGACATTTCACTGTTAGCCCATAGGTCCATAGTGTGAATCTACACTGGGGTAAAATTAAACATTGGCAGAGATAAATTGCAATTTGTGGTGAATTCACCACTCCAACTTTCCTTCCATTGTTGGTCTGTACATTGACCAGCTGGTTTGCTAACACCCATTTTATTCCCCTGCCAATCTTGAATTTCACCACCCAGTTTTTTTTTAACCTCAATACAGACGTGTGTTAATTGTTCACTTTTCTGGTTCCACTGTTTCATGTTGTGTTCTTCAGTTATCTTTTCTTCCAGGCCTGTTGCAGCACTACTTATCTCAAATTGCAAGACCATGGAAGATGTGCCTAAACAACCCACAATAAATTTGAGATTTTTATTTTATATTAGTTACACTGAGGTATTATTTTAAGACAATTAATTGCTTAATAAAAAAGCAATTCAGTGAAATTAAGGTGCAACGGGGGATAATGAATAGCTGCCTCTCAAAGCAGCTATTTAGCAAAATGAGAAAACTCACTGTATGTGCACTTACTTTAGTTTATATATAGTCAATGAAGTCCAACTCTGCTTTCTCTCCACAGATTCTTCCAGTCCTGCTGAGTTTCTCAAACAACTTCTGTTTTTATTCCAGAGGTACAAGGTATTAATTTCACTTCCTATCTCCTATAGCCCAATGAGACTGAAATATGATCAATACCCCACGTGAAGATATTTCAGCTTCTCTGGTAGCCACCTAAAAGAAGCATTAGATCTTTTCATATAAAGGGCCTAGTGGCTGCTTCAGGATTGATGTTGGTGATTGGTTCTGAGTGCAACAGTGACAAAATGCTCTAATTAACTTTATCAACAGCTTAACCAGCAGTCTTAAAAGGGACCATTGGAGGCTGCCGACATAAGATTCTTAAAAACTAATGCGGGGTTCAGTCAGGAGGAGCATGATTGCACCTCCCAGCTTGACAGCACAATTGTGATCTGGTAATGGCCCAAACTAGCCACATTCTCCTACTCTCATCAAGCACTGTCCACTGAGTTACTGCAACAAAACAGCTAGCTAATGGAGGGAGACAAACCAACAAGCTGAATCTGGAGGGGAAAACAAACAGACAGTCACCAGCAAATGACTGGAATTATTAAGATGCGGCCTGATAGGTTGTCACACATCGGGATCATGCTGAGCATTTTGTAACCAAAAATGAGCAACAATTTCTAAGCGATTACTTCTTAAATTAAGCCTGGAATGCTAATGTGGGAATCTATTGCACACTTACCTGATATTATTTCCTGCATTTGTTTAGTAAAGGCATTATGAGTAGAGCTAGAAATTCAAGGAACAAGTTAAGCCTTAATACACTAGTATTCCAGAAAAGAATTTAATGGAAATATTCCTCCTATCTACTCTGGCTTCTTGTCAATTTCAAAGGAACTAAGAGATCAGTTTTGCAGCTTCCAAAAATATGTTTTTTTTTGACTACCATGAGGATTTTGTCATGAAACAATAAGTTTTGATGATTGCAACAATGAAAGGCCTAAAGGTACATGTTTCTGGTATGTGTTCACATAAACTGAATCCCTGGCAAGAAAATGGTGCATATTATTTGACTGGGATATGTTCTGATCAGCCCAATTTTCTTATATTTGCTATGACCTGGCAAGCAGCCAGGTGAATATTTCTTAGCTTCCATTGTCATGAACATGACAGAAATAAAAGTTTTGCTTTTAATAATGCATCACTCTGGAAGTTCAGCACAGTCACTTCAATATCACAGCAACCGAAGAAATTATAGCATGCGTGCTTGCATTTTGTAAAAGACAGCGTGAAAACCATTCATATTTTATCACCTGTAAAGCAAATGAAGTGATGGTGTAATCTCATTAATTGTGCAAGTTGCATTTTCACATTTAGTTAAGAGCACCTGAAGCTATATATGCAATGAGATTCCAGGATTGCAAAAACCAGAGGGAATGTGAGGAATACTGTCCGTTCAAATTATTTTGGTAATTTGAAACACTTTCGCTTGAGAGTTGTTGCAGGTAGATATATTGAAATTTCAAAGCTAAGATTATTGAGAAAGGATCTTAAAATTTACAGAAAAATAATAGTAGGTGCCATAATCTCGAGGATGATGAATCAAGCTTGTGAGGCTGCTCTTGCTCATATGTTATAATTCTTACTTAAATTCACCAACTACATATTTGTAGTGTAAAGGCAATAAAATTCCTGGAGAGTACCTTGTAGTGATGGTATGGAGCTACACAACAGTTAAAACAGACCCCAGAGATCACTCAGGGAGACACTTTACAATGAGACTTTCTGAAAGAAAAAGAGCATGTGGACTTGATCTCATGAAGACATTCGTCATTACTTAATGTAAGTAAAAGTCAGAGCCTAGTATATCCATAATAACTATGTATCAGTGTTTAGTATTAATGCATAATAAATAGTGTTACTTTGAACTTAAAGCCTAAAGACAGACTTTGCCTTTGCCTTTTTCTTTAAAAAACCTACATTCAGTGAGGCAGCAGCACACATGGTAAATATATTTAATATCTAACCCAGGACCAAAATTACAGACGAGAAGTAAAAATAGTTGAGGGGAAGTCTATCTATATACTTAATGTTTGAAGATTTTGTCAAAGTAAAAAGGGAAAAAAGTTCTTTCTAGATTTGGTAGAATCAGAATCAACCAGAGTCCTTGTTGATGACTCATTAACGAGAAGGCATAACTTAAAGACTATCATAATAATTAAGGGGGTGGTTAGATGATTTTTATATGCAGATCAGTGTTGAAACATAGAATTATCTGACAAGAACAATGGTGGATGTAATGAAACACTTCAGAAAGAAAACTGGTGAAACTATGGGGAATGGAAATAAGTGGTTGGCTCTTTTCAGGAGCTAAACAGATATAATAAACAAGTTGCCTCCGTCAATGCAATGAAATTCTACATCCCTTTAAAGAATAATGTGGTATCTCAGATTTTAGATTAGGGTTAAGAAAGCTGAGAAAACCAAAATCATTTATTTGCAATGAAGTAATTTACTTTCTGTATTAAAGAGAAGGTAAGATTTGTACATTTTTCCATCTGTTATCTATCACTCAGTTTGCAGTGGGATGAGCGGGAAATTAATGTTATTCTGTTTCATTTCAATCACTGCTTAAAGATTACTTTAAAATATTATGGCTGATGTTTTGCTTCAAATTGTGCTTCTCAAAGTAAACATAGATTTTGCTTGATGTAATAGAAGAATTTAAAAGCTACCATGCTAATTATCAGGATACATCATCGGAGTTCTGAGGATATCAGAGGATATGTAGAGAGAATAGTTCTGACAAAGTTCCAATGAAGTAACCTTAAAAATATTGTTCGTAGTTATCCAGTTATTTTCAATCAAAAACACCAAGATCCCAGTCTTGATGATAATACATTCTGAGTTCCCTTATATTGGTTTTTAATGTTTTGATTTCTTACATAGTGAGGTCCTGATTTCAGACATCTCAGTGAGATATCGCCAGCAGAAAGCAGATAGCTCCTCACTGACAGAAGAGTAAAAACACACAGGCAAGAGACTGCAAGTCAATTGTTTACAAGTTATCAGCTGATAATTGCTGTGTGGTATCACCAAGAAATCACAACTAACTCGCTTCCTTTTCTTTCAGCCATGATAGTATTATGAAAAAGCAAAGGAGAGTTTCTCATTTGAATTTTCTTAGGTGTCAAGGAACAAGGAGGGAGGCAATGGAGCTGTAAATGGTATGGGGAAGTCAAAGGCTGGAGTACCTGGCATTTTCCTTCGGCCTTGCTATTCTATCAGCTTCAGTGATGGTGGAGAAAGGCTCACCTATCCAGACAGATGGTTCGTTTGTCAGCTCACTACAAGGCAACATAACAGATAAACAACATTTCCTGTAGGCTCAAAGGGGCATTATTGAGTGGAGTACTGATGTACATGTACACTGAAATGTTGGGTGTATTGACTGGTCCTTCAGGCAGCCTTCTGTCTCTGGCCTGGTTCCAACTTAGCAGGGGGCATAGTGAAAAGTTTTATCCCTCAAAGCCTCTGCTCCACCTCCTTGTAGTGTTACAGATTCTGAAGCACAGTCACTGTTTCCCTATACCTATTGCAGCCTTGTGTCCATCAGATAATCTGTTCTCCTGCTATCACTGATGCTCCACATCAGTGTACTTGTAAGTAATGACACTGCAAATTCCCTTCCAAGGCACTCACTGTCCTGACTTGAAAATATGTTCCTCTGGCTTCAGTGTTGCTGGGGCAAAATACTCAAACACCCTTTATAAATGCTTTGGGGCTGTATCTGCACCAAATAATCTGAAAGGGTTCAACCAGGCAACTCACCTTCTCAAGGACATCTATGGAATGGCAATAAATGCTGGCCCAGCCATCAATGCCCACAACCTTAAAAATTCAGGAAAATAGAATCACTGGCAAATGGATCAAACAGCTCAACAAAACACTCAGCACTTTCGGACATCTGCTAATTTAAACAAAAAATTACTTCCTTGCAATCAGGGTAGCTGGCTCTTTAAATGCTACAAAATTAAATTTTCTATCCAGTTTGTCAGGGAGACAAATGGGTCAAATATTAGTATTTTAAAATTAATGATGGGCAAGTAACCAGTAACCCTTCTTAGCAGCTGAGCTAACTAAAAACGAATTGGGATACTGGTCTAGGAGATTAAAAAATAGAGAAGCAGTGGCAGACTTAAGAGAATCTGTCAGAATATTCAGAATAAGTACCTTATTTACAATAAGGAAAAATGCGAGGGGTGGACCCACCATGCATTGTTAACTATAGACTTTTAAGGAAAGCAAACTTAAGGAAAGCAAAACTGAAGGAAAAAAACAACAACATATAATTGTACAAAGAAGACAGGTTGGAAAGAATTGCAGAAAATGACTAAAAGAGTAACCAGGAGAAAGAAGTTTGAGTATGGGGAAGCTAGCTAAAATGCAGATGGAAAACGATTTGAGAGGTATTTAACTCGGAAAAAAGTAATATGAATGCTGTTCCTCTAGAGGACGAGAATGGAACTAGTTGTACATAAGGAAATGACAGAAGAAATGGATAAATATTTTGCTCTGTTTTCACTATAGTCAATATGAGAAGTATTCCAGTAATAGTTCTAATTCAGGAGGTCGAAGGAAGAAAATAAATTTGGTGTAATTATAAAATTATCAGGGAAGTGGTTCTGAGCAAATTCGAGGAGCTATAGGCTGACAGATCCCAGGTTCTGATGGACTTCATTGTAAATTCTTAAAAGATGCGGATAATGAGATAGTAGATGTGTTGTTGCTAATTTTCCAATGTTCTCTTGATTCTGAACAAGTATCATCAAATAAGTAAGTCGCACAAACAACCCCTCTACTCATGAAAATGGTGAACCATAGAATCCCAATAGTATAGAAACAGGCCATTTGGTCCAAACCAACCCTCCGAACAGTAAACCAAACAGACCCATTCCCCTACCCTACATTTACCCCTGACTATTGCAGCTAACGTACACAACCCTGCACGCTATGGACAATTTAGCATGGCTAATTCACCAAACCTGCACATCTTTGGACTGTGGGAGGAAACTGGAGAACCTGAAGGAAACACTCAGACACGGGGAGAATGTGCAAACTCCACACAGATAGTTGCCAGAGGTTGGAATCGAACCCAATCCTTGGTGCTGTGAGGCAGCAGAGCTAACCACTGAGCCACCAGAGCCGGAAGATAGAGTTGTCCATCCATGTGCCAGGCTGTTCCCATAATCCCATACTCCCAGCCCGCTGGAGGGTGAAGCAGAATAAGGTAGAAAACAGGAAATATTTTTGTCTGATATCTCTTGTGGGAAAGGTATTAGAACTGACCATGAAGAAGCACATAGCTGGACAATGAGAAAAAATGTCTTTGGGAAGTGTTAGCATGATGTGGAAGACAAATCATGTTTAGCCAGTTCTATGGAGCTTTTGAAAGAGCAATGGGCTATGGATAAAGGGAATCCCTTGGAGGGCTGCACTTAGATTTCCAGGAGGTAAGGTGCCATATAAAAGGTAGTTGTATAAAGTAAGAGCTCGTATAATGGGGGTAACACACTAGCGTGCGGGAAGTGGAGGAGATGTGCTGGAGATCCTCACTTCCCACACCTCTGACCTTGAACCCCATTCTTCCCAACGCAGCAAGGATAGAATTCCCCCTGGTCCTCACTTTCCACACCACCAACTTCCGTATGCATCGCATCACGCTCCGTCACTTCCACCACCTACAAACTGACCACACCACCAGGGATATATTCCCCATCCTACCCCTATCAGCGTTCCAGAGAGACCATTCCCTCTGCGACTCTCTCATCAGGTCACGCCCTTCACCAACCCACCTTCCCTTTAGGCACCTTCCCCCGCCACCATAGGAAGTGCAAAACCTGCGGTCACACCTCCCCCCCTCACCTCCTCCAAGGCCCAAAAGGGTCCTTCCACATCCAACAGAAGTTTACCTGTACCTCCACCAATGTTATCTACTGCATCTGTTGCACCTGCTGTGGTGTCCTCTATATCTGGGAGACAGGACGCCAATTGCGGATCGTTTCAGAGAACATCCCTAGGACACCTGCACCAACCAACCCCACCACTCCATGGCTGAACACTTCAACTCCTCCTCCCACTCTGCCAAGGACATGCAGGTCCTGGGCATCCTCCACCGCCAAACCCTTACTACCTGACGCCTGGAGAAAGAACGCCTCATCTTCTGCCTTGGGACCGTCCAACCACACGGGATCAATGTGGACCAACAGTTTCCTCATTTTCCCTCTGCTTATATTATCCTAGTTAGAAGCCTCCAACTTGGCACCCAACCTGTCCATTGCCTTTCCCATCTATCTGCTCCACCTTCCTCTCTGACCTACCACCTTCTTCCCCACCTCCATCTATCTATCGCATTCTCAGCTACTTTACCCCCAGCCCCACCTCTCTCCCATTTATCGCTCAGCTCCCACTCACAAGCCTCCCTCCTGATGAAGGGCTTATGCCTGAAATGTCAATTCTCCTGCTCCTCGGATGCTGCCTGACCTCCTGTGCTTTTCCAGCTCTTGACTCTGATTTCCAGCATCTACAGCAAAGATGATTTCTCTTGCATTTGTTTGTATTGAAGATTGGTTGGCAGAAACCAGTATCATAAAAGGGCTCAGCAGACTGTCAATGGGAAATTGTGAAGATTATTACTTCAATGGAGAATGAATGCAGAATTCTAAGGTGCAGAGAGATCTAGATATAATGCAAGTATACAAGTTAGGAGCAGAAGTAGATAAGTTGGCCCTGTAAATCTGTGCTCCCATTCAATAAATTAATGGCTGATCTGTTTGAGTTCCAAATACTGCATTGCCATGGACTCCTGGTAACCTTTGATCCCTTGCCTTACAAGAATCTATCCATCTCTGCCTTAAGAATACTTAATAGTCCTGTCACCATCACCATAAGGAAGAGACAGTTCCAAAGTCACACAACCCACTGAGAGAAAAAGATTTCCTTCATCCATCCTGAAAGGAAGACACTAAACTTTAAAACACTTCCCCATAGTTTTGAGCACACCTTCCTTTCAATATCCACCTTGTCAAGACTATTTTGGATCCTATAAACTTCAATCAAATCAAACATAAATGGAATGATGTTCTGCTTCAGTTAAACAGGATATTGATGAGACCAAGAGTGAAATTGTACGTGGGCTTGAACAATAGAAATATGGCAGAATCACACAAAAATTCCAACAAGGTCTATCGTGATATCATGAACAATTCACTGCATCATTTGACCAAGTGCCAGTTATCGAGCTAAGTGTTCTGCTAGGCAGAGGTAAGTTGTCTATTAAAGGAGGATTACTGCTGATGAACAATTTTATTAATTAATTACGTAAGTTAGCTCACTGAGAAACCTTCCAGCTCAGAGAGCAAACTTACCTATTTATTAATTAATTCTGAGCAAGGGTCACTGGACTCAAATGCTGCAAGACTCAGAGTCATAGTCATTGAGATGTACAGCATGGAAACAGACCCTTCCATCCAACCCGTCCATGCAGACCAGACGTCCCAACACAATCCAGTCCCACTTGCCAGTACCTGGCCCATATCCATCCAAGCCCCTCCTATTCATGTACCCATCCAAATGCCTCTTAAATGTTGCAATTGTACCAGCCTCCACCACTTCCTCTGGCAGCTCATCCCATACATGTACTCTGTGTGAAAAAGTTGCCTCTTAGATTTCTTTTATATCTTTCCCCTCTCACCCTAAACCTCTGCCTTCTCATTCTGGACTCCCAGACCCCAGGGAAAATACATTGCTTATTTACCCTATCCACATCCCTCATAAATTTGTAAACCTCTGTAAGGTCACCCCTCAGCCTCCAGTGCTCCAGGGAAAACAGCCCCAGCCTGATCAGCATCTCCTTGTAGCTCAAATCCTCCAACCCTGGCAACATCCTTGTAAATCCTTTCTGAACCCTTTCAAGTTTCACAACACCTTTCCAATTGGAAGGAGACCAGAATTGCACACAATATTCCAACAGTGGCCTAACCAATGTCCTGTACAGCCGCAATATGACCTCCCAACTCCTGTACTCAATACTCTGACCAATAAACAAAAGCATACCAAACACCTTCTTCACTATTGCTGAGCTATTCCGGCAATTTTGTTTTAAACAAATACCTGGAAGAGGGAGCACGGTTGTGGTGGCAGCAGCTCGGGGAGTTTGATGGTGGACTGTGAGGTGGCTGGTTGCAGTTGGCAGCATTGCGGCTTCACCGCTGTTCGGAATGGTACCACAGCAGTACTCTGTGGTGAGGGGGCTAACGCAATAACAGAGTGTGGCAGCAAATGGGGCCCAGCGTGAGCCTGGATAGCAGCAGCGACAGTCAGTAGATAAAGATGGTGGTTGGGGGCCAAAGCCTTGTGAGTAGCAGCAAGATGGAGGTCCGTGGCGAAGGTGGCTGGCAAGCACAGGTAGGTCTTGGCCCAACACCGGCAAGAGTGACCCCCTTGGACAAAGCCCGGTTTGAAGTGTCTGCAGGCCCACAGCTTCAGAAAGAAGTGTAATTTTTGATTTTTAAACTTGACTTTAATTTCCTGCATTTATACTAAGAACACTGTAGTGCTTGTAGATTGTAGACCACATTGTACACTTCTCACAGCGACTTTCTCTTTTACCCCGTACTTCAGCACATGTGGTAATAAAACTTAAATCTAAATCTAATTGCACGTCCTATCAGAATAATATGCAGCTTTTTATCCTACCACCCATCACGAGCGAACTGGCGCTGAGAATTCACAATGCGGAAGTCAGAGTGGGTACCTGGTGACTTCAGCACACCGCTGGCTGTGAAGAGTCCCCATGTTCTACTCCACCCAACAAAGCCTGAGGGCACAATCCATGGGCATCAGCCACTTGTAGTCTTCATCCACAGTCATTAGCATCCAATCATCACCACTCAGGATCCTCATGGCATATTTCCAATCCACTTGCATGAAACTGAGGAAGTACAGAAAAGCAGTGCAGGGTGCACTAGCAATTAGAATGGAGAGACTGCTGGAAGGAAACTGTGAGCAGAGGCAAGCACCCAGTTCATGGACCAGGCCGTAGCTCAAGGCTGCTCACTTACTCTGTTAACACTCATACGCTTAATATCAAATAAATCCTGGCAGTATCCTTGCCTTGCCATGAAATGACTGCACATATGCTGGTATTTCAGCCTAAAGGCTATCAGCACTACCGCATTAACACAGTTTGCACACAGTCCAGGATATGTGTCAGCTCTGGCTGGGAATTGCCAGGAGGCATGTCTGAATTTTTATTCTCTGGGATGTGGGCATTGCTGGCTAGTCAGCATTTGCCTGTCCCTAGTTGAGCTTAAGCAGGTGGTGAGCTGCCTTCTTGAATTGCCGCAGTCCACCTGCTATGGGTTGACCCATAATGCCATTCGAGAGGGAGTTCCAGGATTTTGACCCAACCACAATAAAGGAATGGGGATATATTTCCAAGTCAGGTAGTGCATAGCTTGGAAGGGAACTTGAAGGTAGTGGTGTTCCTATGTATCTGCTGCCATTGCCCTTCCAGATGAAAGTGTTCATGGGTTTGGAAGGTGCTGTCTGAGGATCTTTTGTGAGTTTCTGCAGTGCATCTTGATGATAGTATACAGTGCTGCTACTGAGCATCGGTGGTAGAGGGCACAATCTGTAACCTCATGGTCTGGCATATCCCATACTCAACTGTTACTGTCAAGTCAAGGGAGCAACCCTAGTTCAATGGAAAGTGCAGGAGGACAGACTAGGAGCAGCAACAGGCATACCAGAGGTGAGGTGTCAACCTGGTGAAGCCACCAAATAAGACTGCTTGACTGCCAAACAGCATAAGCAGTAAGGTGCAGAGCTAAGCGATCTTACAAACAATGGGTCAGATCTAAACTCTGCAGTCCTGCCACATCCAGTTGTGAATGGTGGTGAATGATTAAATAACTCACTGGAAGAGGAGGCTCCACAAATGTTCCCATCCTTGATGATGGAAAAGCCCAGCACATCAATGCAAAAGACAAGGCTGATGTTTTCACAGCAATCTTCAATCAGAAATGCAGAGTGGATGATCCCTCTTGGTCTCTTTCACTGGTCCCTAGATTTATACATACCAGTCTTCGGCTAATTTGATTAATTCCACGTGATGTCAAGAAGTGGTACTACAAAGGCTACGGGCCCTGACAACATTCAGACAATAGCACTGAGACTTGTGCTGCAGAACTTGCTGCTCTCCGAGCCAAGCTGTTCCAGTACAGTTACAACACTGGCATCTACCTGACAATGGGGGAAATTGCCCAAGTATGACCTGTACCTAAAAAGCAGGACAAATCTAACCTAACCAATAATTGCCCCAGCAGTCTATCCTCGATTATCAGTCAAGTGATTGGAAGGTGTCACCAAGTGCCATCAAGCAGCACCTGCTCAGTGGCATCCAGTTTGGATTCCATCAGGACCACTCAGCTCCTGACCTCAATTCAGCTTTAGTTCAAACATGGACAAAAGAGCTGAATTCTAGAGGTGAGGAGAGAGTGAAAGCCCTTGATATAAAGGCTGCGTTTGACTGAATGTGGCATCAAGAAGACCAAGCAAAACTGGAATCAATGGGTATTAGGGGACAAACTCTCTGCTGGCCAATACCTAACACATAGGAAGATGGCAGTGGTTGTTGGAGGCCAGTCAGCTTAGCTCCAACACATCTCTGCAGGAGTTCCTCAGGGTAATGTCCTCCGCCCAACTATCTTCAGCTGCTTCAATGATCTTCCCTCCATCATAAGGTCAGAAGTGGGGATGTTAGCTGATGACTGCACAATGTTCAGCATCATTCACAACACCTCAGACATTGAAGCAGTCTGTATCCAACTGCAACACGATCTGGGCAATATCCAGGCTTGGACTGAAAGTGACAAGTAACATTCGCATCACAACTGTGACTATCACCAAAAAGAAACAATTTAACCCACCGCTCCTTGACTTTCAATGGTGCTACCATCACTGAATCCCCTACTATCAATAGCCTGGGAGTTATCATTGATTAGGAACGCAATTGGTTGCATAAACCCAGTGGCTACAAGAGCAGGTCAGAGGCCAGGAGTATAAGCCAAGGAATGGGAAATGGTCAAGCGTGAAGGGCCAGCTAAAACAAACAGTCAGGGCGATCATGTATTGTCAGTTGGGGAGCTGCAATGACAGTAATCAGAGGTCTTGTCTGTCATGTCTTAGGCAGTTTGTTGAACTGTCAGAAGTCCTGGATGACCACATTCCCAAGGGTATGGGCTGAGTGAGGGATGTGCTGCAAGGGTAAAGGGGACTAATTGCCCAAGGAGCTGGGGCAGTCGAAACTGGTGGTGGAGTAAACCAGATGCATGAGGGAGATATGCAGTACTGCATCAGAGGGCATGGTAGGCTCTTGGATGGGGGAGGCGGTTTTATTGGCAGTGATCACCACTGCTAACACTCTACAGGACCATGATGGACATTGGTAAAGTGCAATGTCAGGAGTCACAGAGCAATTCATTCATTGAATTTCATTTACAATTAAATTAATTTCATTTACAATTATTTCATCATCCATTTGCAATGCATACAGAGTGAGTGAACATTTTTAACTTCAAATATTGATCAAAGATGATTTGCAACATGACATTGATCCTTGCAAACTAAACATTTGCTCCACAACAATACAGATGTTAGCAGCAATGACTTAAAAAGAAGCAAATGCTGATCAAAAGAGAGCTACAACTCATGACATCTGCCAGGGTATTGTGGGTGGTAGAGATGACTGCTTCACCATCTGTCATCTATGTATGACAATAGACTCTACTGAATGCAATGAGAAGTTTCATGGTTGATCTAGGTCTGAGATAAGAAGGGATTGGAGCACAGTAGGCAATCCCTTTTTGATGTGATGTATTGATCACTCAGTTCTTGGAGCACCTTCATCAAGTTGCTGCATATGATGAAGGGGGAGATATGGCTCTTGGGGTGTTGCACTCTACGTGTATGGAGAAGTATGTGCAACCCCCATCTGCAGGGTAAACCACTTCCTAACTCTGAGAGCAAAGATATCATTTACTCCTTATGTTTCCAACATAAGTCATTGCCAGCAAGAGTCATACAGCTAACCATGCATGGGACTTTGGTAATTGCCTATCTCAGAAAAGGTCGAAAGTAGATGCAGGAGAGCCAGGGCTAGGAGCAGCCACAGAGACTGAGGAGCACCCAGCCTAGGCAGAGGTGTGTGTGTGTGATACAAAAGGCCTGGAGTTTTTTTGACATTGACTCAATTTTCTTGGGATCTTTGAGACACAATTTTCAAGCAAGCTGTGAAAACTCAGGACACTGCAGCACAACTATGCTGGCTGCTTGAGGAGGACCTCAGGGCTGCCAAAGTAGGAAGTCATCCTCTGCTGGTGGTTATGGCAGGGACCAGCCACTATGTACTTCTATATGTGACTGGCTCCTTCCAGAGTGCAACTCATCCACAAATGCATCAGGACAGTGACAGATGCCACCTGCGCAAGGTCACAGTGACTGATTTTAATCCCTCATGGCATGGTGAGTGCTGAAGCCTGGACAGTAAGATTCAGAAACATAGCTGGCACTCCACCACCGCTTCTCCATGACATCATCCGTATCAATCATCTATTTTCAGCCAATTCAATTCATTCCAGGTAATATCAAGAAATAGCTGAAGGTGCTGAGTGCTGTAGGCCCTACCAACATTTCTGCAGTAGTATTGAAGACGTGTGCTCCAGAAATAACCTAGTCAAGTTGTTCCAGTGCAGCTACAATACTGATATCTTCCTGGCGATGTGAAAAATTAACTAGTTATGTCCTTAAACAAAAAGCAGGACAAATCCAACCTAACTAATCAGTCTATTCATTTCTGATAGGACTAATCAGACTCTGATCTCATTACCACCTTGTCCAAACCTGGACAAAAGAACTCACCTCAAGGGAGGAGGTGAGAATGAGTTTCCTTGACATCAAGGTCACGTTGGACAGGGTGGCATCAAAGAGGTCAGGCAAAACTGGAGTCACTGTAAAATCATGGGGAGACTTCTCCATTGGCTGGTGTCATACTCAGCTTAAAGGAATATAGCTGGGCTGTTGGAAGCCATTCATCTCGATTTCAGAACATCTCTGCAGGAGTTTTTCAGGGTAATGACCGACGGCCAACCATGTTCAGCTGCTTTACCAATGATCATCTCTCCATCAAAAAGGTCAAAATTGTCCATATGCAGCAAAACCTGGACAGGTTCCTGACTTAAGCTGATAAATGGAAAGTAACGTTTCATGCCACACAAGTGTCAGGCAATGACCATTTCCAACAAGTATATCTAATTCTTGACACTCACTGCTATCACAGTCCCCCACAATGAACATATTGGGAATTACCACTGAAAAGAAATTAAACTAGATGAGATACATTTAGACTGCAGCTACAAGACTTGGTCAAGGATTAGAAATTCTGCAGAAAGTAACTCCTCTGTGTCCCCACTGTTGGTTGATCATCCACAAGGTAAAGTCAGGAGTCTGATGGAAAGAACAAAAAGAAGAACAAAGAAAATTTACAGCCCAGGAACAGGCCCTTCAGCCCTCCAAGCCTGAGCCGATCCAAATGTACTATCTAAACCTGTCGGTCAATTCCTAAGCATCTGTATCCCTCTGCTCCCCACCTACTCATGCATTTGTCCAGACGCATCTTAAATGAATCTACCGTGCCTGTCTCTACCACCTCTGCTGGTAATGCATTCCAGACACCCATCACCCTCTGTGTAAAGTACTTGCCGCGTGTATCCCCCTTAGACTTTTCACCTCTCACCTAGAGAGTGTGACCTCTCGTTATTGAATCCTTCACCCTGGGAAAAAACTTATTTCTACCCACTCTGTCTACACCCTTCATGATTTTATAAACCTCAATCAGGTCATCCCTCAATCTCTTTGTTTCTAATGAAAATAAACCTAACCTACTCAACCTTTCTTCATAGCTAGCACCTTCCATACCAGGCAACATTCTCGTAAACCTTCTCTGCCCACTCTCTAAAGTGTCCACATTCTTTTGGTAATGTGGCCACCAGAACTGTACACGGTATTCTAAGTGCGGCCGAACCAATGTCTTGTACAATTTTAACATGACATGCCAGCTCCTACACTCAATACCCCGTCCAATGAAGGCAAGCATACCATATGCCTTCTTGACCACTCTATCCACCTGTGCAGCAACCTTCAGGGTACAATGGACCTGCACTCCCAGATCTCTCTGCCTATCAACTTTTCCCAAGGCTCTTCCGTTCAATGTATAATTCCCTCGAGAATTAGTCTTGTCTAAATGCATCACCTCACATTTTTCTGGATTGAAAACCACCTGCCACTTTTTCGCCCAACTCTCCAGTCTATCTATATCCTCCTGTATTCTCTGACAGTCCCTTACCCTTTCTGCTACTCCACCAATCTTCGCGTCATGGAATATTCATATGTTTGAAAAGCTGCAGTTCTAACATTTAAAACACATCACCATCTTCAAAATATAAGTCACATATGGAGTCAAATACTTTTCATTTGCCTGGATAAGTACAGCTGCAAAAACATTCAAGCAGCTTGATACCACCCAAGTAAAGCAGCCTACACATTTGCCAACTTATCAACCATCAACAGTACCAGCAATTCCATCTATCATATTCATCACTGTAATTCACCAAGGCTCCTTCCATCGTGTCTTCCAAACCCAGGAACTCTACTAGGAGGACAAAGGTGGCAGATTCATAGGAACACCATTACTTGCAGTTGCCCTTCAAGCTACACACCTTCCTGACTTTGAGACATATCACTGTTTTTCATTGTCAGTGCATCAAAATCGTGGGACTTCCTTCCTAACAGTATGGTGTGTTCCTACACTACTATCTCAAGATTAATTAGCCATGAGAAATAAATATTACCCTAAACAGTAAAGCTGTTATGCCAAATAATAAAATTAACCAGTTTAGATATATTTTAAAGGACCTTAATATACTGTATTTGAGGAACATTGTATGAATGATTTGTGTTGGGCAATATTGGTCTAACTTTGTACTCTTAGTCAAATATAGAAAATTACTTAAATGTTTCCTTCTGGCTCATATGCTCTATGGTTATTATCACCTTGCTGCCTATGAATGTATGTGATGAATGCAGACCTCATGCTTTGAAGCTCTGCAGTCTCCAGATTGTTTATATCTGAATTTTATAACAAATTGATTCAAAGTGAAACCATGACACAACTCATGTGTGAAATGTAACATGTCCTTTCTGGCTCACTACCAAAATCATAAACCATTTTTTTCAAACTGTGCAGTGTACTGTACCTATTAAAACAATAAATAATATTTTGCAAATCACCTTTTATTTGGCTGCTACCATTACCAAGGTGAAATGATTACATCTTAGAACACTTGCATCACTTCCAGTGCTTAGCAAAGGTTGGTGTCCTTCAGTTTGAATCTTCCAGACTTATCAAACAATCTCTATTGAAAGTTTATATGGCTTTGTATCCCTACTTTTCCTTGGACTCAGAACGTTTATTATATTTTTCTCCAATACTTTTTTTCAGAACTTCCTTTTGTGAACAGGCTTTCTATGAATTAGAATCTCCTAAATGTAATGGTAACTATCTTCAAACATTTTCTTTATTCCAGAACTAGCTCCTTCACTGTTTTGAAGAAGTATCACTGGACCTAAATAATTAATTCTGCTTTTTCCTCTACAGACTTTCCAAAACCTGCTGTTATTTTGTTCCCCAGCAATTTCTGTTGTTGTTTCAGTTTTCCAGCATCCACAGTTCTTTGACATTTTTTCCCTTCACTCTGTCTTCAACTATTAGCAAAGCCACATCAACTTTCTCTCTCATGCCATCAGTTAAAATCATACAATTTGGTGTCAATAACATCATCACAATCCAAAACTAAAATGTAAAAAAGTGTCCCACCTCTTAAATCTTTGTTACCTGTTCTATACACCAGGTTCAAATTTGTAATGGTGGGTAAGATTAAAATTATCACACTATATTCATTGTCAGTCGTTAAATTATATAATATAATGACATTAAGAACATAAGAACCTGACAAAATTGCAGCTAATTGGTCCCTTGAGCTTGTTCCAAAATTCGATAAGATCACAGTTGATTGGATTTTGACTTTAACTCCACTTTTCTGTCTATTCCTTAACCTTTAGTTTCCTTGCAGATTTAGATATATCTAACTCAACCTTAAATAGATTCAATGTTACAATACTGGCAAACCATTGGGAAATAATTAGAATGCTTATTCCATCTATCAAGCATTTGTTGCACGGGCCATGAGAAATCAAACGTGGTCAATTTTGTTTTTGATGCACTTCTTAAATCATTGGATGCAAATTGTCTCAATTATTCTCTTCTGTCACATTGAATTGCTGATCACAATTGGATGGAGTATACCATGCCTCGATAACAAGTTCCTGCGTTTAGCTAAAAGCTTATTGCAATAAAGGGTGCTGTGATAGGCTTCCATCCTGTTTATTTTCAGTGTGGCCTTGTTAATCAGAAACACCTGAAAAATTGGACACCAGGGTTTTGATCGAAAGCAGTTCGATGACCCTGCATGAGTCATCTTCCACTCGCATATATATAGATAAGACAGCTGCCATTAATAACAATTTGGCCCCAGTTTGAGAATCAGCAAGAGACCTGGGTATAAAAAGAGAGTCCAAATCCTTCATATTGCAAGAAAATCTATCAGTAATCTCAAGGTTTCAAAGCCTGGGCAGTGATGCTTTCACCATTGTAATTTCATTTCATTTTATCTCATAACTGCTGTTCCTTAAACTAAATTTTTGTACTGACAGTACACATCGTTTTTCATTCTTCATACGCCGATACTAGCTTGAAGTTTAAAGCAGTGAGGTAATTGGGAAACTTTAGTTGGTTAACAATAGATAACTCTAAATTTTCTCAAGATGTGATATAAATTAGTCATAATTTGACATTCAAGATAACTAGACGATGTGCAAGGAGTGTTTATTTGAAGTAAATGTCTTTATTCCAACTACCTGAACATGATCAACAACAAAAGATTGTATCGATTCTCAATGGCAGTAACAGTGAACAGCTCCTCAAAGCTATAAAATACTCATTAGATTTACAAGCCTGTTGCCTTGGTAATAAAACCAGTACTAAAAGACACATGGTATGTGAACCAGCTGAGCTTTACATTCAATACACTACACATTAAACTCATAATCATTAACTTTCTCCATAAATTAATAAAAGTTCTGCATAAAAATCAGTTAATTAGTTCAAAATTGCAACCACAATAATAAAATTCAACAGTTATATCAGGCTGCAAGTTACTCAAATTTATGTAAATGCTTGCAGAGTGTCTTCAATGTGCAACATTGGTAAGTAATGGTTTGTGTAGAGAAATAAGATCTCTATCGTCGACACTAATTTTGGTGTGTTTGCATTTAATATAGTCATCAATTTCTGGGCATTCTTCTTTTAAGGAAGCTAACCGTTGAACCAAATATTCACCATAAATACAGCATGAATATTACGATGTAGCCCTGCTGAAACATACTTCTCTTTGATTATATTACTGTGGCCCGCGGTCGTGCCTTCAGAGCACATTAACTGTGTCATTCTTCAATCCATTGTGTGAGACACAATATTCTAAAAACTTCACCAAATGCCAAGCAGTACACAAGTAGTATTCCTCTATGTTACAGTGCTTCTTTTGATTGTTCAAAAGCTGATGGAATAGTCAGAGGAAAATGGAAATGTGGCACGGATTGGAATCAAATTTGACACAATATAAATTGTATCTGATTTCTTGGCAGCTTGGATGATATTTTTAGACATCACTAATTTGAAGTGTGCTCAGCTAACCATATTTTGGCTTTGAACAAGACAAAGTAATAATATGATGCATTTCTGGAAGCTGAGGGACAGGTAGGAATATGAGATTCGTGTCACAATAATATCATGGCCCTTCAGTTTTATCACAATTCAGTATTTTTGATTGATTGTCTGAAGTATCAATCATTAACTTCATGGACTTAAAGAAAAATGTATCAAATAATAATTATTATGGCACGTACTAACAAAATATCTAGCAAAATGCTGTTTTCAGAGTTTAACTGACGTATTCAAGAATTATCAGATAATTCAGGACAATTTAAGTGCAACTGAAGGGCTTGAACATCTCTTGTTTCTTTTTAAAAAATGCAGCAAGGTGACATTTATTTTTTGTATAAGCCACTTCTAAAAAACATCATGAAGAATAAACTTGAGTTAAATGTACGAGTTAGGTTTCTGTGTGGCATAGCTGCAGGTTACTTGTCAGATTAAGACATTTTCTAGTTTGAGAAATCATGCCAATTTTGAACATCTTAAAATCACTTTTCCATATGGATGTGAAGAATAAAATATCAAAGGTAGAGCAATGAAAAAAAAACATGTGCAGAATGAGATTTATTTCTTTGTACATGTGTCACCAGGTTTTGAAGGTACCAAACCAAAGCTCACCACAATTTTGAATCCATATTGATCTTCCCTCAGTTAACGCAATGCATTATATATCATCTTCCACTCTCACTGTAATTCACATTATGCAGGACTAAAAGGGGTTGGTTACAAATAAAAAAAATCAGATTACTTTGAATAATAGACTGCTGTACCTGTCATCATTTTATATTTCGCACATGAATTGTGCCACTGTATCATTTCTAATCAATAATATAATGTTTGCAGGACATATAACACAAAGAACTATGGATGCTGAAAATCTGAAATAAAAACAGGTCTAGCAGCATCTGCGAAGAGAGAAACAGAGTTAATCTTTTGTGTCCAAGATATGAAACATTAGCTTTGCTCTCTTTCCGCAGATGCTGCCAGACCTACTGAGTTTCTCCAGTAATTTCTATTTTTATTCTGATACAGCCTGCTTTATTGGCCTTAAATTCATATTCATTCCCTTCAGCACTGTTGTTCAGCAGAAGTCTGCAGCCAACTACAAAATGTAATGCAGAAATTCACTAAGGCTCCTTAAAACACACCTTCTAAAATAACAATCAATACCCTCTGGAAAGACAGGACAGCAGATACATGGGAGCATCATCACCTGCACATTTCCCTCCAAATCACTCACCATTCTGACTTGAAGATATAGTTTTCTCACTATTTCTGGGTGAAAACCATGGAATTCTCTCCTTAAACAGCATTGTGGATCTACCAACATGAAATGGACCACTGTGGTTCAACAGGCAGCTCACTGTCACCTTGTTAAGGGCAGCTAGGAATGGGCATTCAATGTTTTCATATTTCTTATTTCTGATCACTAAAGCTAGTCTTGACTTCTCTTCTTTAATATTTTCTACGGGTTTTTTTTGATACAGCATGACATGAACTCGGTTTTATGAGTATTCAAACTACTGGTCAAAACAATCATCTTCCTAAACAAGGGTCTTCCCTAACCAATACTAAGAATAAACAACAAAACAGATTGGTATAAGTTAGATTTCTTTGGAAGTAAAAGAAAAACATTTGTGGGAGTGAAAATTTGAAATTTTTCTGGTCTCATCCCAGTCAGATTTAGGTCAGGTGACAGAAAGAAAAGATCTCTGGGGATGCAAAGATCATCTGTTCTTTGACTATTATGGTGCGGAGAGGATGCCACCAGGGCTAAGAAGTTACTCTGCTCAGAGTTCAGTGGAAATCAGTTTATGATAAGTAGAAGAATGTCTGGTATCAGTGTACAGCTTTTGAATGCTTCCTTCCTGCAAAATGTTCTGAATTTGAAACTTGGTTTCCCCAAAGAAGAATATTTTTCAGAGTGCATAGTTTTAACTTCAACTCTAGCTAAAGGCCATTGGTGTTAACAAAAAAAAACAATCTGCTTAGAAGTGGTCATTATTGAGGCCTTCACTGAAGATAGATTACCTCACTCTTTCCAAATGTTGTTCCTATGTCACCCAACCCTAATGTGTTGCTAGTAACATAGATTCTTGTGAATGGTAAGGGAAGGAAGAGTTTGCCTTAACTTTCGTATTATGGAGGATCTCAGCACTTAGACGAATACGTTATTCTCATTTATTTTTGAGCCAACTTCGCAGAAAATCTTAAGATACATTACTGTAGGGTTTCCACCAATCATGGACCATGAATCCCAATGGGAAGTAAGTGTGATATGCAGGGAAACAGTACAGAAGTATTGATTCTGAAACCATGCTGTTTGGGTGATTTCATCTATAGTTTACTAAGGAGCAGATGATGGGGAAAGCCTCTGTCCACCCCTTACAGGAAAGGGTAGAGCTGGAGAGAATTGTGGCCAATGGCATTTTATTGCTCATGTTCAAATGCCACAAACAAATGTTATCTATATTTGTGATTTACATCCCATTTGGAATTAGATATAATACACCAGCATTTTCTGGAATAGCAAAACTAGCCATTATTTTAACAGTATTTTGCCTCAGTCCTTTAGTGGTGAATTTAGTCATTGGATACTGGTGATCCATTCGTATAAAAATATTTTTGGTACATTGAAGATTGTGGGACCATATTTGTTTGTTTTTGCTTGCCACCTCCCAATTAAAGATTTTCTCAGGTGGCAGTTCAGTTGCTCAGTGAGCTACTGAACTAGTGGAGGCTAGTGCAAAGGCTTCTGGATGGGTGTATGAATAGGAAGAGTTTAAATGGATGTGGGCCAAATGCTAGCAAATGAATTTAGATTAATTTAGGATATCTGGTTTGCATGGACAAGTTGGACTGAAGGGTCTGTTTCCATGCTGTACAGTTCTATGACTCTATGACTATGATAGTCACATGGGTTTGAAAAACAGCGCAGTGCCTAAGTTGATATTCCTGGCCTAATGATTTCTGAAAATAGGTAGAGCATTCCTAAGTGTTATAAGGTGGAAGCTTTGTTGTGTTCAGGCACTGTAAGTTACTGCTTTTCAGAAATATCAAGAGAAGATCAGCAGAAGAAATAATTTATTGCTCGTATCAACACTATCTTTGTAACAGTTTCCACTTGCCAATACTGAGCATCCTATAGTGTTTAAGTACTTGCCAAATTTCCTATTAACAGTATGCCTGAATAGATGACAAATTCAGAGGAAAGGAGAAAAAGCACCTGGTAAAGCCTGGTAGCAGCTAAATGAAACAAAAACTGAAATTGCTGGTGAAACTCAGCATGTCTAGCAACACCTACGGGAAGAAAGCAGAGTTAACATTTCAAGTCTGCTGACTCATCAGAACTGTTAACAGTTTGGTAAAAACTAATATTTATGGTTAAGATGATATTGGGGAGGTGGAGGGAGGGGGAGGGGAGGTGGAGGAAGGGACCTATGAAGGGGGTAGATCCATGAGGGGATGATGGATGTAGGCTATGACAGAAGAGGAGCTGAATAAGTGAAAGTGAGAGCTGAGGATATCAGATAATGGGTAGGCTATGCTGAAAGCAACCCATGTAATATGGCAATAGGCTTAAGAATGGGTGAAAATGGCTGACTGCTAAAAGCAACCCATGTCATAATGGGACCAGGTATGGGAGTGGGTAAAAAAACATGGAAGGAAGGAATCAAGCTCAAAAACTATTGAATTCAACATTGAGTCCTAGACACTGGAGGATTTCCAAAACAGAAAACGAGACGCTGTTCTTTGAGTTTGTGCTAAGTCTTGCTGGAACATTGCACCAGGCCTGAGAGAGAGATATTGGTGTGGGAACAGCAGTGTGTTGAAGTGGCAGACAACTGAAGGCTTGGGCTCTTTTTTATGGACAGAACATAGGCGTTCTGCAAATCAGTCGCCCAATCTGTGTTTTGTCTCCCCATTGTAGAGGACATCACTTTTTGAGTACTGAATGTAGATTAGATTGAATGAAGTACAGGTAAATGGCTGTTTCACCTCTCAGGTGTTTGGGGGGTGGTGGGGGGTGAGGGTGGTGGTGCGGGGGGGGTGGGAATATGGGGAAGTATTGGGAGTGGTGGAGGAATGGACCAGAGTGTCCCAGAGGGAAATCATCCATGTGGAAGGCTGAGAAGGGATGGAAGGGGAATGTGTTTGGTGATGAAAGATAGCTTCCAATGCATTGGATGGGATTGCTAGTGGGGTGGTAAGTGAGCAGCAGGGGGTCCCTATCACTGTTGTGGGAAGGGTGAGGGCAGATGGGTCAGACAGCTAAGGGCCCTGTCAGCCACAACAGCAGAGAATTCTTGGTTGAGGAAAATGGTGGATATTTTTGATGCCCCTCCTCTAGAAGGTGGCATTGTCATAACAGATGTAACAGAGTTGGAGAGAAACTGGGAGAACAGAATGGAGTCCTTACAGGATGTGGAGCTTGAGGGTGGATAGTCAGGGTAACTGTAGAAGTTGTTGGGTTTGTAAAAGACATTGGTGGCTAGCCTATCCCCAGAAATGGAAACAGAGATGTTAAGAAAGAGAAGGAAGAACTTAGAGATGGACCAGTGAAGGAGAGCGCGGGTGAAAGTTGGAAGCGAAATTTATGACCTTAAATAAGCTGTATGCAGGTTCAGTTCACAATCTCTGAAATTATATGCTCAAAGTGCCACCACCCAGTTGCTAGTATTCACCTTTGGTTACATTATCCTTTTTCTGCAATTATACAAGATTGTTGTGATGCTAACAGTTTCACCAAGATAGTTTCAAATAGTTTCGAAAGTTCACTAATGATGCAAATGGGTCCTATGTGAAGTAAAGTTGGTTGAGTTAAAAGTAAATGCTGTTGCCATGCAACAGAGCCTCAACAGATAGAAATAAATTCAAATAGAGACCATTCCTTTGAACTTCATTACATTTTCGTGTGCCCTAACCATTTAAATGTTTCTAACACTGTGTGCTGCTTCTCCTACACACTTACATAGGAACCTTTCTTTGAAAGCAGCTATCAAAGGTAACAACCACGCTTTACCTCGATAAAAACAATCCCAAGGCTTTGTTTTAAAAAGTGGACTCCTCTTTCATCTTTGCTTCTGTGCAGTCTTTTCTACTATTTGCAAAATTTTACCCAAAGCCAATTTAAGAATTTTTTTATTTCAGCAATAGCAAATTGCAATGATACAGCTGCTGAACTAGTATTCTGGCCTCACACCAAGCCTCTGAACTCTCAATATCTCAACCAAAAAATAAAACAGAAACATTTTAGAATGTTGGTTGTATGGATGGGTGAGTAGAAAGTGATAAAGTAATTACAAGGGCAGAGTGCAACTAACAGTTAACTTTGAAACATCTATCATTTCTCATTCCCAGAGTCTTACGATATCCAAAGTCTTCTCCAAGGAACTTATTCCTTGGTAATTCAGTTTGGTTTAGGTTTCAATTTTGAAATACCATTTTGACCTGCAAGCAGAGAAGTGGGCTTGTAACATTGGAGGTTTAAGCAGTACATAAAATATCCAAACTGAATTAGCTCTGCCTATGTAGCACCACCTGACCATACATTAGAGCTGTTAATTGCTCAGAAGTATGCAGAGATGACACACCGGATTCAGGAGCTTTATTTTCAATGTCTTAAAATATGAGCTTCCAAGTTACAACAACCAGCCTCAGTTCAGTCTCTCTTCAAATGAGAACACCTAACTTTCAATAACTACACAGTGAGTAGTCAACAGATACACATAGTCCAACGCTGGATAATTTAATAATTTAACAGGGCAATCTGAAGTAATTTTTGGAAAGACTTGCTTTTTTAAAGATACTTGTGTGCAAAAGGATTAATTTGTAATTACAATCTATTCATAGAGAATGGGAATGCACAGTAAATAATGAAGTCTTCGAGGAGAAAGTGAGGTCTGCAGATGCTGGAGATCAAAATTGAAACTTTATTGCTGGAACAGCACAGCAGGTCAGGCAGCATCCAGGGAACAGGAGATTCGACGTTTCGGGCACAGGCCCTTCTTCAGGAATGAAGAAGGGCCTGTGCCCGAAACGTCGAATCTCCTGTTCCCTGGATGCTGCCTGACCTGCTGTGCTGTTCCAGCAATAAAGTTTCAACAGTAAATAATGAAGAACTGTAAAGTTATATGGGGATTTTCTTAATGTTTACTTTCTTCTTCCACAATGCTTGCTAGTTCTGCCAGTAAGTGAACTGGGGACTGATGATCACTGCCATCTGTATTGTTCTGAGAAAATCCCTGGTTTCTAAAGCTAACAGCAATCCTCTTCGCTTTTTGGGATGAATGTAATTCTAAACAGATTGAAGAAACTCAACACCAGCCAGGACCGGGTTTCTTGAATGTCACTGTCTCCACCTTAACATTCATTCCATTTACCATTGGTGCATCATGGTTTCGGTATGTACCATCTATGAGATATGCTACAAAAACTCACTAAAATGTCCTTCAGCAGTACCTTACAAACCCACAGCTTCTACCATTGAGGGAACACGCCTTCCAGTGCTCACAGTGCGATGTCCTCTATATTGGCAACACCAGGCTGAGTACTTTGCAGAACCAGTCTGCTCTGCCCATAAAAATGATACTGACTTTCCAGTTAGGAGAAAGTGAGGACTGCAGATGCTGGAGATCAGAGCTGAAAAATGTGTTGCTGGAAAAGCGCAGCAGGTCAGGCAGCATCAAAGGAGAAGGAGAATCGACGTTTTGGGCATAAGCCCTTCTTCAGGAATGAGGAGGGTGTGCCAAGCAGGCTAAGATAAAAGGTAGGGAGGAGGGACTTGGGGGAGGGGCATTGGGAATGCGATAGGTGGAAGGAGGTTAAGGTGAGGGTGATAGGCCGGAGAGGGGGAGACGGCGGAGAGGTCGGGAAGAAGATTGCGAGTCAAGAAGGCGGTGCTGAGTCTGAGGGCTGGGACTGAGAAAAGGTGGCGGGAGGGGAAATGAGGAAGCTGGAGAAATCCGCATTCATCCCCTGTGGCTGGAGGGTTCCTAGGCAGAAGATGAGTCGCTCTTCCTCCAGGCGTCGTGTTGCCATGGTCTGGCGATGGAGGAGGCCAAGGACCTGCATGTACTTGGCGGAGTGGGAGGGGGAGTTAAAGTAGGACACCCGCACCAACCAACCCAACCGCCCCGCCTTCTTGACCTGCAATCTTCTTCCTGACCCCTCCGCCCCCACCCCCTCTCCGGCCTATCACCCTCACCTTAACCTCCTTCCACCTATCGCATTCCCAATGCCCCTCCCCCAAGTCCCTCCTCCCTACCTTTTATCTTAGCCTGCTGGACACACCTTCCTCATTCCTGAAGAAGGGCTTATGCTCGCAACGTCGATTCTCCTTCTCCTTTGATGCTGCCTGACCTGCTGCGCTTTTCCAGCAACACATTTTTTAGCTCTGACTTTCCAGTTGCAGACCATTTCAGCATCCAATCTTGCTGTCATGATAACCAGGGCAGATACAGTGCACTGAAGCATTCTTTCCATGCTGAACAGATTAGGACTGTCTATGACTCCATGATTCACGCCAACTTTTCTGTTGCCATGCTCCAACAAGATTCAATATGAACAGAATGAACAGCAACTCATTTTTCATACAGGCACTTTCCAGCCTTCAGGACTTATCATCAAGTTCAGCAATCTCAGAATTCAATCTATCTCAATTCTACTACTTTCCCGAAGTGTTTTGTTCGCATGAGTTTGTTCTCCACAGTCAAGATTAGAGTGGAAAAACACAGCAGGTCAGGCAGCATCCGAGGAGCAGGAAAATCTGTTTCGGGCAAAAGCCCTGCATCAGGAAAGGACCTGCTGTGCTTTAATCTTGACTCTAATCTTGACTCTAATCACCAGCATCTGCAGTCCTCACTTTTGTCTTTGTTTTCTACATGCCTAACCTTTTTTTTTCTACTAATGACACTTATCAGTAAACCTATTTTTCATCTACATTCTTTCCCTGCTATCATTACTACTCCTCTTGCTTGTTGCACTGGGGCCATCTTTGTCATCTGTTTCACTTGCTGCCAGATCTGCTGAGTTTCTCCAGAGCTCCCATTCTTATCTAAATAAGATCTCCACCTCTGTTTTAGATTACAATTGAATTTAGCCCCCATCATCTTTCGAAACTTTGCACAAAAGAAACTAAGTTGGTACGTTATCAATATGTAATGTAATGACTAACAGCATTGAGGCAATCTTCTGATCAAGCTTATAGATTTTCTACCTGCTCTCGCACAGGTCTTGCCGCATTTGCTGCTTGTGTATTACTGAAAACCAAATCCAGCCTAAAAGTAGTTCTGATCTGAAGTCTCCAAAACAGATAAGGTTCTTTCTGGTTGATTCAGATTTATACTGGTCACATCTGCAGTGTGTGTTGTGCACAAATAGACATTGGATTTGTTTCAATGTAACTCCACTGCAAGACAAAGCCTGAAACTCTAGAGAAACAGCATAACTATTATTTATCTCCAATCCTGCTCTGTCAGTGAAGTTATACTGGGATAATGACAGAATTCTGCAGGTATTCACTGTTACTTGTGGTGACGAGATTAATTTAGTCAGGAATGTATTTAATGCATAATGGACTGATGGGGAGAAAACATAAGGCTGGTATAAGAATAACCATCTATGACAAACTTAAAGAAGGACAGAATCTTATAGAGGTCCGAGTGACATGGATGATGGGGGATTTGTGGTACAATCAGAGGACAAGTTCAACAAAGCCCACCTCGATCAACTCCGTCAAACCCCTACAGTGCAGAATGAGGCTATTCAGCCCACTGAGCCTGCACCAACCTTCCAAAGAGCATCCCACTCAGACCCAGCCTCCTATGCTATCCCCATAACCCTGAATTAACCATGGCTATTCCAACTAGCTTGCACATCCTTGAGCGTTACAGGGCAATTTAGCATGACCAATCCATTTAACATGCACATCTTTGGACTGTGGGAGGAAACTGGACCATCTGTTGGAAACCCGTGGGGACACAGGCAGAACATGTAAACTCCACACAGACAGTTACCCCCAGGATGGAATCAAACCCCATCCCTGGCCACGTGAAGTAGCAGTGTTAACCACTGGGCCACTTTGCTGACCCAATGCATTTTTCATGGTTTTGTCAAGTGGCAAAATGTTTTCCTCATTTGGGATTGGAATTAAGCAGGATTATTGCTTGGCTATGCCTTGCTCATATTGCAGATTGCCTAATATCCAGTCTCCTATCTTATTAAATGCTCCGAACAAGCCTAGACATCAAGGAATCTCAACATGGAAGTCAAAGTGGGCACCTGGAGACTTCCGCACTCTGCTGAGAGCATGGCAGAGCTCAATCCATAGATCCCAGCCTCATATAGCCCTCGTCTATGGTGTTTTGGATTTGTCAAGCCTCCATGGCCATCCCGGAACCTCACTAATCCATTTTCAGGCTACTCTGGAAGCACAGTGTTGCAATTCAGGGCACACTATCTATTAGCATTGAAAGGGCCAAGAACACAGCTTACAGATTGTACCATAGGGGCCAAGCACAGAAACAAAGGGAGAATTGGGGATGGAAGGGGGAACTGCTCCTGCAGGAATGGGACTCAGCAATCTATTTCTCGACATTGAGTGCTGCAGGCCAGCGGGATGTGGGTGTATGAGAATTGTGAAGGGATCAACAGTATCTGCAAAAGGGAATACATTAAAGTACTAGGTCATAGGAGAAGGGGTTTCATCCATGGACAGAGGAGTGACAGTATATGCCTGGCATAGTCACCTCATATGCCAGGGCCTAGGGGGCAAAGTGAGCAAGTGAATGTTCATGAAAGTGGGACCTGGGAGCATGAAGGTTATGAGGTTCACAGAAAAGACTACCAGAAAGACTGTTTGACTGCTTGAAGTCTCATTGTCACAGAGGCAAAGACTGGAATCCATAGTCCAAACAGCTCTCACTGTTGTCTTCCATTATGCTGCAAGTCAAATGTACTCAACAGGGAAGAAAATGACCATGATCAGTCTTGGAGCAGACAGGATAAGTGATTCAGCCTGCAAGGGAAGGGGCAGCATTATGATGATGTTTAAAGGGAAACAGCATTACACATAGGCCCTTGCAGTGTACTGAACACAGACCAACAGAGTTCTAAATCTCTGGCCACCCTCTCCCTGCCCCAGGCATTGCTCACAAACTCATTAATCTGGATGTAGGTTTGTTCACTGAGCTGAACAAACATTTTCAAACATTTCATCACCATACTAGGTAGTGAGCTTCCGGATGATGCACCCGTTTTCTATTTATGTGTTTAGGTTTCCTTGGTTGGGATTGTCATTTTCTGTTCTTTTTCTCAGGGAGTTGTAAATGGGATCTAAGTCAATATGTTTGTTGATAGAGTTTCAGTTGGAATGCCATGCTTCTAGGAATTCTCGTGTATATTTCTGTTTGACTTGTCATAGGATGGATGTGTTGTCCCAATCGAAGTGGTGTCCTTCCTCATCTGTATGTAAAGATACTAGTGAGAGAGGGTCATGTTTTGTGGTCAGTTGATATTCATATATCCTGGTGTCTAATTTTCTGCTTGTTTGTCTAATATTATTTCAATGAGCCACCACATACTGCAGCACAGAAGAACTACGAAGAGCAGAGGAAAATCACCTATACTGTATATTCAAAAAGAACAAGTACCCAATTAACACAGTCCACCGATTTCACAGCAACAAACCCAAACAAGCAGACATAACATATCGAGAAACCCTAGCCACTCTTCCTTACATCAAAGGTATCTCAGAAATGACTGCTTGACTACTCAGACCTCTTGGCATCATGTAGCCCACAAACCCACCAACACACTAAAACAGCAGTTAATAAACTTGATAGACCCTATACAAACAACAAGCAAAACTAATGTTATTTACAAAATACCTTGCAAGAACTGTAACAAACATTACATTGGACAAACAGGCAGAAAACTAGCCACCAGGATACATTAAAATCAAATGGCCACAAAACGACATGACCCTCTCTCACTAGTATCCTTACATACAGATGAGGAAGGACACCACTTCGACTGGGACAACACATCCATCCTAAGACAAGCGAAACAGAGACAAGCATGATAATTCCTAGAAACATGGCATTCCAACCGGAACTCTATCAACAAGCACATTGACTTGGATCCCATTTACCACCCCCTGAGAAAAAGAACAGGAAATGACATCACCACAGGAAATGATCTTACCACAGCAAATGACATTACCAACCCAAGAAAATCTAAACATGCAAATAGAAAGTTGGCCATACAACCAGTGCTTCATCCGGAGGCTCAC
This sequence comes from Chiloscyllium plagiosum, assembly GCF_004010195.1. NCBI lineage: Eukaryota > Metazoa > Chordata > Chondrichthyes > Orectolobiformes > Hemiscylliidae > Chiloscyllium > Chiloscyllium plagiosum. The sequence goes on from NC_057713.1 coordinate 52,336,368, forward strand.
TGATGATATTACCTAGTATGGTGATGTAACGTCTGACAAAGAACCTTCCAGTTCAAGCAAACCAACATCCAGAACCTCCACCTGAGCTACAAATCTTCTCAAAACTCACTAACTCATTAATCTATGTGGAAGTGGGCTCTACTTCTGAGTCACCACAGAATCCTGTGATAACATCATGCAGTGGCCAACAATGTCAAATAGAAAGCATGGCCACAAACATTTCTGACCATGTCACTAAACATTAATGACAAATGAATCCGAGAAAGACTGAAGCAGAAGAACAGTCAGGTGAGTTAACACAATTCACAAACACTTTCAAAGGTGTTATAGTCTGCAGAAGGTCCAGGAACTACTCACTTTACACCTTTGACTATAAAATGTCAACACCGTGATCTTAAAATCTGCTTTTCTCACCACATGTACACTTTCGTACAGAAAGTGTATCAAATGTTTTCTGTAGCACATATTTGTTTCAAGCCTATGACATAAAAGATCTATGTAGACCCACCCCATTTTCCTTCTTGTCAAAGGTACCTTGTCCCAATGTTTGATGATGTTTAAATATTATTTGAGAGTGACAAGTGAATAATCGCACTGCTGAGGAGCTGTTTTGTTTTTGATATTCCTACTTCGGTTCATTTGAACTATCTCCAGTGGATCCTGGCACAGAATTGGTGTAGTCTCTGTTGTCGATGCACTAAGAGCATCCACAGAGATTAGCAACCCATATAATCTCAAACACAACAATAGCTCACTGCTTGTTTTTACCTTTAGTTTCCCTGTGGCTTAATAAAATTTGAGGTTACAAATTAATGGAAGTATTCACAACATGTGATACTCCCTCACTTAATCAAGACAAAGTTTCAAAGGGTCTGATGACTGGTCATTGGATTTGAAGTGTTAACTGTTTTTTCACTGCACAGATGCTGCCAGACCTGTTGAGTTTCTCCAGAACTTTCAGTTTTCATATGAGATCTCCAGTTCTTTGTTTTATCACAACAAAATTTCATGCTACGGTGGTTGCTAAGGAAAGAATTGCTATCCTTTAGACAGAGTTAGAACATTGTGTGGTGCTAAGGATGATTAGTCTCTCTAGCCTCACTCTTATAGCTGCAGCTAAAATAGCAATCTATCACATAGTTAGTGATGTGAGGTCAACATATACTTACAAAAGTGTTATTCTATTTACAATGATGTTTCACTCCTCATCTTATTGCCATTAAAAAGTTGTCTTATCCTTTCTCTCCTACTGCAGCTCAATCTCCACAACTGGGATGTAAGGAGCCTGCTTTATAAAGGAGCCTGATTGACTTGGAGCTTTGGGTAGGCAATCCCAGAGGTGTTTGTGTCTTGAAGGCCCAGAGATTTAGAAAGTGTTCTACACAAAGCAAGTTTACCCTCCTCAGCTTGAATATCCTCAAGACTGAGAGTCCCAGGCAGGATGAGATGGAGGGACCATGCATTACTGCAATGTCCAGAGAAGAGACTTCTGGGGGAATTACATGTGGCTCCTCCTCCAGCTGGATGCCTGCTGGCACCTGTCTATCATTGTGAGAAACGGATCCTCGAAAATGGTCAATGTGCTTTGTTTCCCCTTTATTGGCACATTACTGGAGCTGAGTACCAGAAGCTACAATGGAGGAGTACAGGCCTATGTGCATATTCAGAGGAGACAGAGCACTGGACCTGGGTATCAGTGGTAGACACCAACCTATCCATGAAGACAGACAGATGAATGCCAAAGCCACATAGTACAGACAGCATTAGATTCTTTCAATCTTCAATCCAGTTTACCAAGTGTCTCTGACAAGCCTGTCTGCTGCTTTTGTGTCAGCTTATGCATTTTGATTAAATTTATTGCCAACATCACGGAATCCTCTTCTGCCTGGCGATGAAGAGTGTCTGGCAGTCCTTTAAGTGCCAGTCACCTGGACTGTTTCTTCCTTGTCCAGTTGCAGAGACAAAATAGTTATGTGCTCTCCAGCCCGTGATCTCAATTCAAACTTAGTTAATGTACCCACCGAGGTATCAGTACTTTAAGCTGTTATAGGATGCAGGGGAGAGCTTTCTCAGTGTTTCCTCTAAGCGGTGTGCATATCTTCTTTCTCAGGAGTGTTACGATCCCAGTTGATGTTATTACTGAACAAGTCAGATCTTGCATTGACATCTGGCTGAAAAGATCATATTCAAAGTTTGTTTTATTTTAATCAGGTAGTCATTCATCAAAGCATAAGTACACAATATTGCAGATTTGATTTTAACAAAAATCAAGAAAAGTTTATTATGCAAATAAAAACATGATTCATTGGATAAAACCAATCTATTTACATATAACTCACATCTAAAATTAAAAGATTCAATTCCCATTCATAAGGATCTGATAGCATCTTATTGGATTTGATATATAACTGAGCCTAACATTCCTCAATTGCAAATGACCTCTTCAGGGTTTTAAACAAACACCACTGTTCTCGAATTATTGCTAAATTCCTAATACTGAGGTAACCTATTTTTAAGAATTCTAAATTCTTTCAGGAACAACTGCTTTATACATCCTTCTTTAACAAAGTATCCTGCAAAACTGCCCTAACTGAAGCTAAAAAAAAATTCTTCTAGGCATGTCCCCAAAATTTAAATAAAATCCAGGCATAAATTCTTCCAATGTAAACAAAAAACCGTTAGTCTCTAGAAAGTTTCTGTCCAACACTTGTTTTAAAATAAATCATCATGGTCACAGAAATACTTATAAGTTAATCATTAAACACCACTTCAGACACAAATTCTAAATGGCAATAATTCAAACTCAAATATCCACCTTCTAATAACTGATATTAAAATACATAAATCACACATCATATCACATGTGTAGATATTGACTGGAGGGGGTAGTCTCTTCAAGGAAGAGATCACACTGATGCTTCAAGTGCCAACAGAAGACGAGAAAGACAATGAGTTGCGAATTAGGCTGGAATCTTGAGCATGTTTAGAACACAATCACAGTGCTGGGAATGGGAGCACAACACAGCACTTGATAATGAAGCTTACTTGTAAACTTGGATATGGATTCTTGGAATCACCATGAGTGACCTCTATCCTTTCACACAAGCTCAAGGATTCTGTCTTTTATGGATAATGTTAAGTATGCCACACCTGTCTTGCCCTGCTTTGCATTATGATCAGCAGTTTACTCTTGGAATGAGTCAAGAACAGTGATTGTGTAAGAAAGGGTTTGGCACAGATCTTAGTGTTGGTGCACATAGGAGAAGGTTGGCGAGGTGTTCCATGGTGAGTGAGTAAAAAACACAAAGAAAGCATGATTAATTTGTAACAAATCATGTGGGTAAGAGCCATTGAGAGATGCTACATCCACTGCAACAGTAAATATGGCAGACCATGAGCTTTGATGGAGGTGAGTGCATTATTAGAGTTAGAGTGAGTGTGATATACCAAGCAGAAGATAACGGGACATACACTTGCAGATTACATTAGTATCCATGTGGCATGAATACCACACCGGCTGGCAACTTTGGATCACTTGGTGATCCTAAGGAAAGAGGATGGACACCCATTTTGCTATCCCATCCAGCACAATCTCCAGGTCCATGTCAGCAAATCAAGGTTCCAATTTCCTTCTATTGGCTATTTCGGTGGCAATTCTTCTCACACTAGAGCTATGAAAAGTCGATTCCTGGGCTGAACATCTGACCTGGAGCTGGGCTTTTTAAATATGGCACTGGTGTTGGGAAATCGGCACTTCCTAGCGGCAGTGCGGGTCTTTGCCACTGGTAAGTGAAATATAGTGCAAGAGTGGCAGCAAGAGTGAAACTCACTGGAGCTCACAGAGAGAAATCAAAGCCCATAAGAAATTAGAACAGGAGTAAGCCATTCAAGAAGATCATGGGCAACCTGATATTCCTCATGTCCACTTTTCAGCATTTTACCTTTAACCCTTTATTCCCTGACTGATCAAGAATCTATTTACCGCAACCTTAAATATATCGAAGGACTTTGCTGTCTCAGCTCTCCGTGGCAAGGAGTTCCAAAGACCCACAAATCTGGAGAAATTCCTCCTTATCTCAGTCTGAAACTGGCACTCCTTTATTCTGAGACTATGCCTTCTGGTCGTAGGCCCTCCCATGAGGGGAAACATCATTTCAGCATTTACCTTGTCAAGCCCCAAGTTTCCAGGAGGTCAGCTCTCCTTTGAAACTCCAGTGAGTAGAATCTCAACCTGTTTAACCTTTGCTCATAAGACATTGAACCATCTCTGAACTGTCTGCAATGAAATGATATCTTTCCTAAAATAAAGGGACCAAAACTGCTCACAGCAATCTAGATGTAGTCCCACCTGCACCTTATATAGTTGCAGTTAGGACTTCTCTACACTTATACTCCAACTACCTACTGAAACAGTGTTTCATGTACAAGTACCCCCAGTTCCTTTGTGTTGCAGTTTTCTACAGGTTCCTCCCTCCCATTTAAATAATACTGCTTTTGTTCTCCCTTCCAAATTGAACATCTTCACATGTTTCTACATCATTGCCCATTTGCCAACCTTTTGCTCACCTAACCTCTCTTACTTAAATCTCCATGAAACTCTCCAAAATTGACAGGAGGTTTTGGAAATATTCAGCCCAACGTTTTGGTGGTCCCTGATCAAGAAGCCACCAGTCAACATTGACAGACCACCAAAAATGAAATCAGTTGTAAGGCTAATTTTCGAATATTGTGTGCAATTCTGGTCTCCCTCCTATTGGAAGGATGTTGTGAAGTTTGAAAGGATTCAGAAAAGATTTACATGAATGTTACCAGGATTGTGGATTTGAGCTATAGGGAGAGATTGAATAGGTTGGGGCTATTTTCCCTGGAATGTCAAAAGCTGAGGGGTGACCTTACAGAGATTTATAAAATCATGAGGGGCATGGATGGGGTAAATAGATAAGGACTTTTCCCTTGGGTGGGAGGAGTCTAAAGCTAGAGGGCATAGGTTTAGGGTGAGAGGGGAAAGATGTAAATGGGACCGCTGGACAACTTTTTCATGCAGCAAGTCATGCATGTATGGAATGAGCTGCCAGAGGAATTGATGAAGGCTGGTACAATTAAAGTATTTAAAAGGCATCTGGATGGGTATATGAATAGGAAGGGTTTAAAGGGATATGGGCCAAGTGCTGGCAAATAGTTTAGATTAGTTTAGGATCTTCATTTTTTTCAACGGCAGTTGGAGTGGGAGGAGCAACAGCAAGGATCAGAGGCCCGACAGAGAGGTAAATTTAAAATATAAAAACTTACCTCATGTGTAGGCAGAGCGCACATTAAGCAGGAGCGGACATGGGTCTGCAGGGTAAGTGAGGCCTTATATTTGGGTGGTTGCTCTACAGGAAACACTACTCGGATAGTGTCTCTCACCCATCCTCCTCGTCCTCTAACCACAAAAAAAGGTTCTTTGCGCCGGATTGGTAAGGTGACTAGTTTCTTTGTTTTTTTATTAGTTTTTCAGTAAACTCATTGGGAATTTAGAATAGTGGGAATGGATGATTGGGCAGTTGAATGTTCCTCCTGCAGAATGTGGGAGGTAAGAGTCACCACGAGTGCTCCTGCTGACTTCATCTGTGGGAAGTGTACCCAACTCCAGCTCCTCAAAAACTGTGTGAAGGAACTGCTGCTGGAACTGGATGAAATTCAGATCATTTCGTAGGAGGTGGGGGTTATTGAGAGGAGTTACAGAGAGGTAGTCACAACTTAGGTAAAAGGAGAAGGTTACTGTCAGGGGACGGAAAGGGAACTGGCAGGCAGTGCAGGATTCCCTGAGGCTGTTCCCCTCAACAACAAGTATACTGTTTTGATACTGTTGGGGGGGGGGATGACTTACCAGGGGTACACTATGGGGTACAGGTGACTGGTACAGAGTCTGTCGCTGTTGCTCAGAAAGGAAGGGGGACAATGAGCAGAGCATTAGTCATTGGGGATACCACAGTTAGGGGGACAGAAAGGAAAGAGAGAGTCTCATGGTTGCCAGGTGCCAGGGTTCATGATGTCTCTAATTGTGTTTTCAGGATCCTTAACAAGGAGGGGCAGCAGCCCCAAATCATGGTCCACATAGGCACCAATGACATAGGTAGGAAGAGAGATGGGGATTTAAGGCAGGAATTCAGGGAAGTTTAGAGTGAGAACAAGCAGAGTTGTTATCTCTGGTTTGTTGCCCATGCCAGGTGCTAGCGAGGTCAGGAATAGGGAGAAAGAGAATTTGAACACATGGCTGCAGGAGGGAGGGTTTTGAATTCCTAAATAACTGGAACTCTTTCTGGGGTAGGTGAGACTTCTACAAATTGGATGGCCTTCATCTGAAGCAGAGGTGTACTAATAGCCTGGAGGGGAAATTTGCCAATGCTCTTCGGGTCGGTTTAAACTAATTCAGCAGGTTGATGGGAACCGAAATTGTAGTTTGAGTATACAGGAGGTTGAGAGCAGTGAGGTCAGAAATAAGGTTTCAGGGTCGCAAGGAGGCACTGGGAAGCAAGAAGTTGGTTTGAAATGTGTCTACTTCAACGCCAGGAGCATCTGGAATAATGTGGGTGAACTTGTAGCATGGGTTGATACCAGGGATTTCGAAGTTGTGGCCATTTTGGAGACATGGAAGAACAGGGGCAGAAATGGTTGTTGTAGGTTCCAGGATTTAGATATTTCAGTACAAACAGAGAAAATGGTAAAAGAGGGGAGAGGTGTAGTATTGTTAGTCAAGGGTTTGCAGAAAGAATATTTGAGAACTTGTCTACTGAGGTAGTAGGGGCTGAGGTTAGAAACAGGAAAGGAGAGATCACCCTGTTTGGAGTTTTCTTTAGGCCTCCAAATAGTTCCAGAGATGTAGAGGAAAGGATAGCAAAGATGATCCTCGAAAAAAGCGAGAGTAACAAGGTAGTTGTTATGGGGGCTTTAATTTTCCAAATATTGACTGAGAATGCTATAGTTCAAATGCTTTAGATGGGTCGGTTTTTGTCCAATGTGTGCAGGACGGTTTCCTGACACAGTATGTAGACAGGCCAACAAGGGACGAGGTCATATTTGATTTGGTACTGGGTAATGAACCTGACCAGATGTTAGGTTTGGAGGGAGGTGAGCACTTTGGTGATAGTGACAATAATTCAGTTACATTTACTTTAAAGACTAAGAGGGATTGGTATATACTGCAGGGCAAGAGTTATAGCTGGGGGAAAGGCAATTATGATGCAATTAGGCAGGATCTAGGATGCATGGGATGGGGAAGGAAACTGCAGGGAATGGACACAATTGAAATCTGGACCTTATTCAGGGAACAGCTAGTGTGTGTCCTTGATAAGTATGTACCTGTCAGGCAGTGAGGAAGTGGGCGGCATGGTGGCTCAGTGGTTAGTACTGCTGCCTCACGATGCCAGAGACCCGGGTTCAATTCCTGCCTCAGGCGACTGTCTGTATGGAGTTTGCACATTCTCCTTGTGTCTGCGTGGGTTTCCTCCGGGTGCTCTGGTTTCCTCTCACAGTCCAAAAATGTGCAGGTGGGGTGAATTGGCTATGCTAAATTGCCCGTAGTATTAGGTGTAGGGAAATGGGTCTGGGTGGGTTGCACTTCGGTGGGTTGGTATGGACTTGTTGGGCCGAAGGGCCTGTTTCCACACTGTAAGTAATCTCATCTAATTTAAAGTTGTCGAGCGTAGGAACCTTGGTTTACTAAGGAAGTTGAATCTCTTGTCAAGAGGAAGAAGAAGACTTATGTTAGGATAAGACGTGAAAGCACTTGAGAGTTACAAGTTAGCTGACAAAGACCTAAAGAGGGAGCTAAGAAGTGTCAAGAGGGGACATGAGAAGTTGGTGGCAGATAGGATCAAAGAAAATCTCAAGGTTTTCCATAAATATATCAGGAATAAAAGAATGACTACAGTAAGATTAGGGCCAAGCAAGGGTAGTAGTGGGAAGTCGTGCGTGGAGTCAGAGGAGATAGGGGAAGCGCTAAATGAATACTTTTCATAAGTATTCACACTAGAAAAAGACAATGTGGTCAAGGGGAATACTGAGATGCAGGTTATCAGACTAGATGGGATTGAGATTCACAAGGAGGAGGTGTTAGCAATTCTGCAAAATGTAAAAATACACAAGTTCCTTGAGCTGGATGGGATTTATCCTAGGATCCTAATTACCGAGCTGTTGGCTTTGATCTTTATGATGTCATTGTCTACAGGAGTAGTGTCAGAAGACTGGAGGACAGCAAATGTTGTTCCCTTGTTCAAGAAGGGGAGTAGCGACAACCCTGGTAATTATAGACGAGTGAACTTTACGTTGATTGTGAGTAAAGTGTTGGAAAAGGTTATCAGAGATAGGATTTATACTCATCTAGAAAGGAATAAGTTGGTTAGGGATAATCAACACAGTTTTGTGAAGAGTAGGTTGTGCCTCACAAGAGTTCTTTGAGGAGGTGACCAAACAAGTGGATTAGATTTAGATTAGATTAGATTCCCTACAGTGGCCCAACAAGTCCACACCAACCCTCTGAAGAGTAACCCACCCAGACCCATTCCTCTTCCCTATTTTTACTCCTGACTAATGCACCTAACATTATGAGCAATTTAAAGTGGCCAATTTTTCTAACCTTCACATCTTTGGACTGTGGGAAGAAACCAGAGCACCCAGGGAAAACCCATGCAGACATGGGAGAATGTACAAACTCCACACAGACAGTCACCCGAGGCAGGAATCGAACTTGGGTTGTTGGTGTTATGAGGCAGCAGTGCTAACTGCTGAGCCACCGTGCCACCCTTTTTTTTGTACTACCAGAAGTAGATTTATTAAAATATAAGCTTCAAGGCTTGCACTAATTGAGATAGGTGTTGCAGCTCAGCTGCATTCTACATATCAGAAGACATCCAACAACTTCTGCTAATTTGGGGATCTGGTAAATAAATACTACACATATACTACACAGTGTCAACGTTTACCTGAATGGCAGAATTCAGAGAATACTTTACATTCAAAAATACACACGATAGTGGATGAGAATAAAGCTGTTGATGTGGTGTATATGGATTTCAGTAAGGCATTTGATAAGGTTCCCCATGGTAAGCTATTGCACAAAATACGGAGGCATGGGATTGAGGATGATTTAGTGATTTGGATCAGAAATTGGCTAGCTAAAAGAAGACAGAGGGTGGTGATGATGGGAAATATTCATCCTGGGAGTTCAGTTACTAATGGTGTACAACAAGGATCTCTTTTGGGACCATTGCTGTTTGTCATTTTTATAAATGACCTGGATGAGGGCATAGATGGAGGAGCTAGTAAAGTTGCGGATGACACGAAGGTCAGTAGAGTTGTGGATAGTGATGAAGGATGTTGTTAATTACAGAGGAACATAGGTGAGTTGCAGAGCTGGGCTGAGAGGTTGAAAATGGTGGTTAATGCGGAAGAATGTGAGGTGATTCACTTTGGAAGGAGTAACAGGAATGCAGAGTACTGGGGGATAATGGTAAGATTCTTGGTAGTATAGATGAACAGAGGGATCTTGGTGTCCAGGTACAGAGATCCTTGAAAGTTGCCACTCATGTTGATAGGGTTGTTAAGAAGGCATACAGCTTTTATTGGTAGAGGAATTGAGTTTCAGAGCCACGAGGTCATGCTGCAGCTGTACAAAACTTTGATGCGGCTGCACTTAGAGTATTGCATATAGTTCTGGTCACTGCATTATAGGATGTGGAAGATTTGGAAAATGTTAAGAGGAGATTTACTAGGATGTTGCCTGGTATGGTGGGAAAGTCTTATGAGGAAAGGCTAAGGGACTTGAGGCTGTTTTCTTTGGACAGAAGAAAGTTGAGAGGTGACTTAATTGAGACATATAAGATAATGAGAGGGTTAGATAGGGTGGACAGGGAGAGCCTTTCCATCAGATGGTAATGGCTAGCATGAGGGGACATAGCTTTAAATTGAGTGATAGATAAAGGATAGATGTCAGAGGTAGTTTCTTTACTCAGAGAGTCTTAGGGGCGTGGAACAGTGCCTGCAAGAGTGGTAGACTCATCAAATTTAGGGGCATTTAAATGGTCATTGGATAGACATGTGGATGAGAATGGAATAGTGTAGGTTAGCTGGGCTTCAGATTGGTTTCACAGGTCGGCACAACATCGAGGGCTGAAGGGCCTGTACTGCGCTGTAATGTTCTATGTTCTATGTTGGTCTGCATGGACAAGTTGGACTGAAGGGTCTGTTTCCATGCTGGACATCTCTGTGACTCCATTCACATTACAACTTTCCTTTTATTTCCACTTCCTTCTCTCAAAAGCAGCTTGTCTAATTAGTCAGTGTACACTGACAAGTCAAACATAATAATTGCTATCTTTTTAGTAAAGTATAGCACAAACATATACTTGATTACATCTGTAAAGGAAAGCATATTTTTCACAGCTTGTTGTAGCCCAGATGACAGCATAATTCTATAAGCTGTCAAAGCTGCTATTCAGAATTCAGGTCACAAATCTACCAGAGTCAATCTTCTAGATCAGAATATCCAAAACCATTTGTACCTGCCACGGTTTTATGACAGATTTCTTTTCTTTCGCTTTTTAAAAATGCTTTATATTTATCTGCTCTCTTTAATAAGCACTGAAATAGAAAAATAAAATCTCCTTCAATCTTACCATAGTTTTCATGAAATGCATGAGCGAAAAGCTTGAAATACAAGACATTTCACATCTCAATGCTATTTATCCTCAACTCCATGAATACTTATCCTTTTTGTAATGAGAGTGGTAAAATATCACGAATTTTCAATATCAATCATCTGATTTTAATAGCTGACATTTTCATGGACTAAGTAAGCTTTAAAAAGAAACAAAAGGAGACAAAACCTTGCTATAAAAATCACCTGGCTACAGGTTAAGGTATGTTCCAGAAAACAATGTGAAATAAAGTTGTCTGAACTAAAATTCCAATTGTATCTAAAGACATTGTAACTATTTAATTTAGGCAGGCATCAACAAATATGCATCTCCTATTTTACTTTACATTTCATATAAGGATTTGCATATAATGGACATGTAAATACTGCTTAAAACTATCTAACTTGGAAAAAATGATGTGGAGGTGCCAGTGTTGGACTGGGGTGGACAGAGTTAAAAAATTACACAGCATCAGGTTATAGTCCAACAGGATTATTTGGAAGTACAAGCTTTCAGTGCGTTGCTCCTTTGTCAGCTCCCTGACAAAGGAGCAGCAGTCCAAATGCTTCGACTTCCAAATAAACCTGTTGGACTATAACGTTGTGTTGTGTGATTTTTAACTTGGAAAAGACAATGCAACCAGACTCAGGTATTTGTAAATGGGCTATTTAAGTAGCTTCTTTGTAGAGGGGCAAATAGAAAGAATGAAAATAGATTGGTAACAGCAAGGACTGGAACACTCTTTCTCTCCCTTTCCTCATTTTGAAAGTCAGCACATTGGTAAAGCAAATTAAATGAATATCAATTCACCAAGAACTCAAATTTGTACAAATTTTACTGTTGCTGAGGATGCATGGCATCAACTAAACAGCCATGGTCTCTGGCTCAACTAAAATTTCTCAAAGACTCTTAGAACCTTTTAAACTGCATTTTCTTTAACCTACTGTAATACTCTTCCTTTTTAAAACATTGTAACTATGCTTTTGTCTGTATTTGATGTCATGTTTCACTTTTTTTGCAATTTGCAAATAATACTAGTCTTTTTAAGCTGGAAGAAACCTTGTTATTCGTTTCTTCATTTTAAATATACATTGAATTGAAGCTGCACATTAAACATAATTTAAAATCTTTGTTGATGCCAAATGAGAGAGCTAAAAAGAAAAGAAAAACATTTCACCTGTCCTCCCCTAGTTATAACAACTGCATGACTCAAGGTGGTAAATTCCCACAGGCTAGTAAATGAAATTGTAGTTGGGGAAATAAGTTATACCCCCCAAAGCTCCTTTCTAGCAAAACAAAACTGTTTTCTTGGGTCTGTAAAATTAAAGAGCTAAATGGCCTGTACATAATGGTACTATATTTTAGAACAGCATGAAATACCTTCCAAAAATTAAATGCTTGAACTTGAAGAATTAAAATGAGTCAAGATTAGAGTGGTGCTGGAGAAGAACACCAGGTCAGGCAGCATCCTAGGATCAAGAAAATCGACGTTTCAGGCAAAAGCCCTTCATCAGGAAGAAGAGAGACAATTTCAGGAAAGAGAAAGGGTGTTTAAGTTGAGAAAGGAGAATTCCAATGCAAGCTGTACCATTGAGGGAATCACAAGCTACTGAGAATAAAAGGACTCAAGTATTCAAGCTTATCCATTTAATGCTGCATTTGAAAAAGCTTTGAAAGGCTAACAACTGTTACTGTGGTCGTTCCAACAATTGACCTTTCAATTATTGAACAAGCTGACAAGGAGAGCTCATGAAGTTTATTCACTCTTGCCTGAGGAAAGTGCCACTGACAATGAGGCAGGAAAAGGGCTCATTTAAGTGCATATTAGTTAGCGACAGGTGCATAGGATTAAATTCCATATCCTCAAGAAATGGCTGAATGAAATCTACCTGAAGTTTGAGAGACTCATTTTTGGCTCATGGATACGATCACTTAAAGTTGAGGAACCTATGAAAATATGCATGAGGTAATTCTTCTTAAGGTGCTCAATTAGTTAAAACTGTTTCCAAATTGGATACATGAAGAGGAACAGAGGGAAGCAGGGTGCAGACAGGCTGACAACTAAACAAGAGGTCCATAAACTCAAACAGACTTTAACTGGAAACTGTCACAAACCAACAAGAATTAAGGGAGATGTAAATATATTTGAAACAAGATGCAAGGAAAAGGGAAGCTAGATAAAGAAAATGTAACTGTTCCCAATCATTAAATAAAAAAGGATGGAAATCACAAAGATATTTCCACTATGGTTAAGTAGTACATGGAGAGGAAAATTGTTTGTTTTGGCATTCCACAGAAAGCCAAGCTACAAAACCAGTGTCTATACCACTGCAGGTATTTTCAGGCATAATGGCTGTCAGAGTTTGTGTCACAAGGAACTGTGACAACTGAGTGTTTAAACTAATCAGAAAGCATAAGATCAGAATTCTCTGAGATATCAGGTGCTCATCTATTTTGGTTGCTGGAAAATTAAAAGGCATTCCACTTCAAAAAAATGACATGGAGGCCAGTATCCTGTCACAACGACACCCTGTTTGTATAAAACACATAAACAGTCCTTGAATTTAATACCACCTCATCAGGCACGAGGCGTTACTAGCAACTCCCTTTTTTATTTGTCAGCCAGAGCTCCCTGATTGGACCCGATTAATTGCTGCAATTAGGGAACTCATATTCAATGAAATCTACCTGGCTGACCTCATTACAATCACTACACACCTGGAAGAAGGTTAATTTCCAGTAAAAGAGCCCTTTGGGAAGAGTATCGAGTCTATTTAGAGACTGAACTTGCTACAGTTTGGAAACAGTAAGGGTTATCCCAAGTTTATGAATGCCAGGGGTAGATACTTTAATGGTTGAGATCATTTGTCAGGTAGTAAATTATATTGCTGAAGCAAAAAAAAAGTCCAGAGAGACTGGGAAGGCTGGAGAAATTCTGTAACAAATGACAGAAAGACTGGAAACTGTGTGAGTTCTGAAGACTTCAAAGGCCAGAAAAAAAATTGGGTTTATGGTACTTCAGGAAGGGTCACTTCAGTTAACAGGATTGAAGACAGGCTAGCAGTTTTTCAGAAATGATCAGGATATGACTTGAAGAAGTTAGCCAATAGTCATATGATGATAAAAGATTACAAGACAGTGCCAGAGACCTACTTGTTGAGTGTACAAGAATGCCAGGGAATTCGCAGTCAGCTGAGGAGACTGTGCAGGTAAAGATGCACTTAGTGAAAGAGCTACAGAGAAGTATGACAGAAGGTGAACATCTACCTGAAGCCACCAAAATTCCTGGAACAGGTTAGCACAAAACCCATTCTCAAAATGAAGGGAAAGGTAGAGAAAATTTATTCTACATGACAGACCACTGGCACAACTGACCATGAACAGGTGAGTGAATTAAAAACAGAGTTATCCTCTGTAGTTCAAAGGCGCAAAATCAAATTCAACAAGTTTTGTGTCAAGTGAAGTGAGAGTGAGGTCCAGGATACAAGTCCAGACACATTACAGGAAGCAACATTCAGATTGCCATTCACCAAAATCCTGTATGAATTACAGTGGCTGGGTGGTTAGCACTTATGCCTCATAATGCCAGGCACCTGAGTTCAATTCCACCCTTGGGCAATTTTCTGTGTCGAGTTTACACATTGTCCCCGTGTCTCCGTTGGTTTCCTCCCACAGTCCAAAGGTTAGGTGGATTGGCCACGCTGATTTGTCCAAAGTGTCCAAGAATGTACAAGCTTGGTGATTTAACCATGGGAAAGTAAGGCTACAAGGAAAGGGTAGGGGTGTGGATCTGGGTGTGATGCTCTTTGGAGGGTTGTTGCGGACTCAATGGGCCAAATGGCCTGTTTCCACAAGGTAGGGAATTTAAAACAGAGAAGACAGTGAAAGTTTAATATTCAGAAAGGTAACGCTCCTCAGCAAACAACTTCATCTTTGAACCCTGGCTATAATAAAGAGAGTAAATGCAGATTGTGTTTGCATTAAATGTTGATATTGCTTTTTCATATTGGTCTTGTCATGGAAACAGTCAGCAGAAAGATTTAATATTATATGATCCCATCAGGTGTATTTTTGGCAGGGAACCAAGGAAAGGAAGTCAGAATCTTGTCCACCACTTCTGTATCCGCACCAAGTACAACTGCACAACATGAAGTGGGGGGTGAGCATCAAAATTGGCAGCCTGACCACTATTTGCATATAACTCATCAATGCTATTCCAATACTACCCTGCCCATGCTGGAATAAAGTTCTCATATACAGGCAGGCATGGGCAGCCTGTTATTTTTTTCTCTGAAGCTTTTAAAAGGGGCCGAAGTAAAATGGGCACTCTCTTTGGAGAATACCTTGACCACTGGGGACACCCTTTGATAAAATAGTAACTGCCTACCTTCCTATCCATATGGACTTTCAAGTTCACCATTGGCACCATTTTCTACCCCTCTGTACACTGGCAATAACCTCCTCACCCACTGCACCTTAATAATTTGCATGTGGGAACCCATTGGGCATTCATCCTTGAACTGGTTACAGCCACGGTGGCATTCATTATGGAGCTGTGATGCTGCCAGGACTGTTTGAGTAGCTGGCCAATTTGACCTGGGGTGGGGGGGTGGTGGAAGTTCCACTGAAAGATGGAAGATTCACTCTCTACCACTCTAGCTGTAGTCAATTACTGCCTGACAGGCGTATTCTTCATCTCTTAGCTAGCCTCCATTTTTCTCCAGGGGTATGATCCAACTGCTCCACCTCCACTCCACCCTTAAACACCCTATAAATTTCCACACAATTTTTTGCATATGTTTCTCATGTTTGGGAGTTGAGAAGGTATGATAAAATATCAAAGCAATTTTCAAATTCCATCATCTGATCTTAAAACCTTAATGGCCTAGGGTGGCACAGTGGCTCAGTGGTTAGCACTGCTATCTCATAGCACCAGGGTCCCAGGTTTGATTCCAGCCTCAGGCGACTGTCTGTGTGGAGTTTGCACATTCTTCCTCTGGGTGCTCTAGTTTCCTCCCACAGTCCAAAGATGTGCAAGTCAGGTGAATTGGTCATGCTAAATTGCCCCTAGTGTTGGTGCATTAGTCAGAGGGGAAATGGGTCTGGGTGGGTTACTCTTCGGAGGGTCGGTGTGGACTGGTTGGGCCGAAGGGCCTGTTTCCACACTGTAGGGAATCTAATCTAAAATTAGATTTAGTAACAAGAATGATTACCCAGAAATGGCAGCAATTATCACCTAACTACAGATTAAGGCAAGCTCAGGAAAGCAATATAGAATAATCAAAACTGCCTGAACTAAAATCATAATTTTATCTATAGACATTGAAACTTCCATTGCTGTTTTATTTACACTCATATGAGAGGTTGCATATATTGGAGATGAAATGGTCTTTAGCAATTACCCAGCTTTGCATAATGATGGAGCCAAACTGTGGAATACACAAATAATCAATGTTTCAAGACAGAGCAGCAAATAACAAGAGAGAAAATGAATTAGTAACACCAAGGGTGTGGAATATTCACCCTCCTTCTTTCTCCCCTTGTTCCCTTATCATCATTTCAAATGTCATTTTTGTTGATACAACAAATCAGAAACACAGCATTCACAAAGAGCTCAAGAATTCTAAAACTTGTGCTACCAGTGGTGATACAAGACAGGAATTAAATAGTCGTGGTCTCGGGTTCAATTAACAGAAAAAATGGAGAAATTCTTAAACTGCATAATTTGTATCTTCCTTTGATACCAGACCAGGTCTTCCCAAAATTGGGGGTCAATATCCAAATGGGGTCATGAGCTGATATTTTGGGCTACGTGCTTCAAGGCTGCAATAGCCAATGTGGAGCTCTACGTCTCCCTCACCCCATTCTCACGGGTATTTTGCCTTCTACTGCTCTCCTCTCAGTTATCACCAAGGGGTTATGGAAAATTTCAAGAACTAAAATAGGGTGACAATGGCTAAAAGCTTGGGAGGAATTGTATTAGAAGCTGTCCCTTTCTTAGATATTGTACCTTTCCTAGTGTGTAAGTTTTATGCATTATATTATTATTCTCAGGATTAGCAGGTAAACAAAATTCTTTCACACAAGGCAACCTTGTAATTGGTTCCTTTATTTTGATTCAGTTAATTACATTTTGAATTGAAGTGCTAATAGCTGCATGCTAAAAAGAATATAATTTTTTGTTGTGGCCAACCAAATGGGTTAAGAAGGGGGGATGTGTTTTACCCCTCCTCACCTATTCTTTGCAATCTCTTTCCATAAACCATATGATCATATTTCCTACTCTAATATGTATGGTTTTATGAGAAACTGTCTATCCACTTCCAGTAATCCCATCTTGCCTTTATACGAAATTAATTATTTATATGCATCATCTCATGACGGCACCCTGTCATCAATTTCTTAATGCAGCAGAATAGTTTTTAGAGATGTCCTGAACAGAATCTGCAAAGAGATCTATATTGTACATTCACTGTTTTAATTTTCTTATCAGACAGAACGTTGACATAACGACATCAGGAAAATATCTTCATAACCTCTATCAATGCCAATGTATGATTGGTTAAGAGTTGATGGGTTGCTAGTTAGAAGGTCAAGATATGTTAGAAAAGGAAAGAAAAGTACTAAGTGAGAGTCTTTGTCAGCCCCAGATCCTTTTTTTTGTTTTCTGAGCACCAGAGCCTTTAAATTAGGAGTCCAATTAAGAACTGGTGAAAGCTGTTCACTGGTGGATATGCATGTGACCTATGTTGAAATTTAATCCAACTACCAGCCGAATGTTCAATTGACTCATTAGGTTATAATTTGCCAACTCGTATGTGGTCATTTATTCCTTATCTCTATTTTCACTTCGTTAATAAACACTCAAACCAGGCTATTATATGTTGGTAATTTTTTTTTATTCATTCATGGGTCTAGGGCATCACTGACTTGTCCAGTATTTATTCCCTGTCCATTGTTCCCATTTAAAATATTGTAGTGAGTTGCCTTCTTGAACCAATGCCATCCAAATTGACCCACAATGCCCTTAGCGAGGAAATTCCAGGATTTTGACCCAGCAACAGAGAAAGAATGGTGATATATTTCTAAGTCAGGATGATAAATGCCTGAGAGGGGAACTTGCAGGATGTTGCAGGTATTCCCATGTATCTGTCGCCCTCATCCTTCTAGATGGAGGTGGTTATAGGTTTGAATGTGTGTCTCAGGATCTTTGGTGAATTTCTGCAGTGCATCTTTTACATAATACATACCACTGCTACAGAGCATCAGTAGTGGAGGGTACTGCTTGTGGACGTGGTGCCAATCAAGCAGGCTGCTTTGGCCTGGATGGTGTCAAGCTTCTTGAGTGTTGTTGGAGCTACACCCATCCCGGCAAGTGGGGAATATTCTATCACACTCCTGACTGTAACCTGTAGTTGGAAGTGAGTTACTTGCCACCGTATTCCTAGCCTCTGACCTGCTCTCAGAGCCATTGTGTTTATGTGGTGAGTTTCTGGTTAACAGTTAACTCTCAGGATGTTAAGAGCTGTGGAACTTAGAAATGGTAACATGTTGAATGTCAAGGGGTGGTGCTTAGATTATTTCTTATTGGAGCTAGTCATTTCCTAGTATTTGTATAACACAACTGTTACTTGCTACTTGTCAGCCCAAACCTGGATATTGTCCAGATCGTGTTGCATTTGGACATAAACTGCTTCAAAATCTGAGGAATCAGGAATGGTGTTGAACATTGTGCACTCATCGCCACTTCTAGCCTTATGATGCAGAGAAGGTAATTGATAAAGCAGCTGGAAATGATTGGGCTGAGAACACTATCCTGAGGAACTCTTGCAGAGTTGTCCTGGAGATGAGATAACTGATCCCCAACAACCACAACCATTTTCCTGTGTGCCCAGTATGAATCCAACCAGCAGAGATTTTGCCACTGATAACCATTGATTCCATTTTCACTAGGGTGCTGCACTCAGTCAAATGCAGTCTTGATGTCAAGGACTGTCACTCTCACCTCCCCTCTGGAATTCAGCTGTTTTGTCCATGTTTGAACCAAGACTGTAATGCGGTCAGGAGTTAAGTGGCCTTGATGGTATCTAAACTAGGCACCACTAAGCAGGTTATTGCTGAGCTGGTACTGCTTGGAAGCACTGTTGATGATACCTCCCATCTCTTTACTGATGATTGAGACTGGACTGATGGGGCAATAATTGGCCAGGTTGGAACTGTCCTGCTTTTTATATGTAGCACAGAGCTGGGCAATTTTCCACATGGTCAGGTCGATGTCAGTATTGTAGCTATACTGGAACAGCTTGCCTAGGCGACTAGGAATTTCTGGAGCACAGGTCTTCAGTACTATCATCAGAATGTTGTCAAGGCTTACATCCTTTGCCAGCCAGTGCTTGTTGATATCATGTGGAGTGAATCAAAGTGGCTGAAGCCTGGTACGTTTAATGCTCACGACCACTGGAGCAGGCCAAGCTAAATCATGCACTCAATACTCTGGCTGACAATTGGTGCAAGTGCTTCAGCCTTGTCTTTTACCCTATGTGTGGGTTCCATCATTGAGGATGGAGCATCCTCTTCCAGTGAGTTATTCAATTGACCACCACCATCCATGGGTAGTTGTGGCAGGCTTGCAGAGTTTCGATCTGATCTGTTGATTGTGAGTTGGCTTAGCCCTGTTTATCTCTTGCTGCTTTTGTTGTATGGCATATAAGTGATCCTGTTGGGGTTACTTTAGCAGATTGATGCCTCATTTCTATTAGCATGGTGCTGCTCCTGGCATGTCCTCCTACACTGTCCATTAAACCAGAGTTGATTCCCTCGCTTAATGGTAGTATTGAATGGGGATATGCTGGGTCATGAGGTAGCAGGCTGTGCTGGAAGACAATTCTGCTGCTGTTTTTTTTTCCCACAGCATCTCATGGATGCCCAGTCCTGAGTTGCTGAAGCTGTTGGAAGTCTTTTACCACGTTGATAACACCACACAACACAATGAGTCATAAATTCCCTCGCTTAATGGTAGTATTGAACGGGGATATGCTGGGTCATGAGGTAGCAGGCTGTGCTGGAAGACAATTCTGCTGCTGTTTTTTTTTTCCCACAGCATCTCATGGATGCCCAGTCCTGAGTTGCTGAAGCTGTTGGAAGTCTTTTACCACGTTGATAACACCACACAACACAATGAGTCATAAATCTTTGTAGCATCCTCTTGTATAGTACAAGATGGAATGTCCTTTGAAAATTGATGTAGCTGACATGTATTCCTTCTTCCTCATCTGCTGAATGAGTTTCTTCCTCAGCAAGCTCGAATATACTTGTCAAGCATAATTTCCTGATCATAGAAATGTAGAATCTAGGAACAGGGAAAACCATTCAACTCTTCAAGCCCTTTCCATCATTGAATAGGATCATGTCTAATTCTCTGTTTCAATGCCATTATCCCACTTTATCCCCACGTAACTTGATACTTTTAAACTGCAGTAATTTATTCAGCCAAAACTGGCTAACCCTACTGGCAATGTGCAGTGATAAGGTTACTGCTCATGAATTGGCTATGTATGTTTGGAGCTAAATGAAAAGAATTCCACTCAGTGATAAGTAGTCAATAGTAGCGTCTGCATTGCTTCATGCAGGAAATTAAGAAGTAGGAGCAGGAGTAGGCCATACGGTCCCTCAAGACTGGCCTGCCATTCAAGACATGTTACTGTACACCTCTGGGGCAGATGAGACTCTGATGCAGGCCTCCTGCCTCAGGGATAGGTCGACTGCCACTGTGTCATAAGCACTCTCAATTGACCTGACATTTCAATAAAATCATAGCAAATTTGTCCCAGGCCACAACTCCTCTTTCATGCCTACTCAATATAGCCTTCAATCCTCTATATTTCATAAATCTATCTACTGCCTTCTTAAATATTTTCAGTGATCTAGCGTCCACAACTCACTGGGGAAGAGAATTCCAGGCACTCACTACTCTCTGGGAGAAGATGTTCCTTCACATTCTAAATGACAGCTATAAAATAAGGGGACAGTCTCCAAATTCACGACACCGCACTAATGGAAAAGCTTCACAATATCTACACTGTCATGGTCCCTCATAATCCTGTACGTTTCAATAAGATCACAGCTCATTCTTCCAAACTCTAATGAATAAATGCATAAGCTGTCTTGCTGTTCTTGATAAATCATCCTTTTCATCTGAGCAATCAACTTAATGAATCTATTTTGACTCCAATACCAGTGCATACTTTCTTAAAAACATGGACCAAAACTGTACACATACTCCAGGCACCACCTCACCAACACCCTGTGACAAAACTTCTCCGCTGTTAATCTTCATGGTCCTAGCAATAAAGACCAGTACTCCATTTGCCTTCTTAATTACTTGTTGTATCTACATGCTAATGTTTTGTTTCTCATGCATAAGAACACTCCAATCCCACTGTGCTCCACTTTTCAGAGTCTCTCTCCATTTCACTAATTGGCTGCCTTTTGGTGCTTCCCACCAGAATGCATGACCTCATACTTCCCCACCTTAAACTGCATCTACCAAATTTTTGCCCTCTCACTTAATCTAATTATATCCTTCTGTCGATGCCTTATGTTCTCATCACAACATACCCTCCCACCTGTTTTCGCATTGTCAGCAAATTTAGGGACATTACTCTCTGCGCCCTCCTCTGAGTTACTAATGAAGGTAGGAAATAATGGATGGTCAGTCTGTTACCAGCACAGTGTTGTGCATATTGTTGGTGGGTGACTAGTAATAATAACAATGTGTGAATCTTTTGATCCTATTTCTGCCATTGTAACTCTGAATACCAAAAATATTTCCACACCAATCCATCCTAGCTCAATAGAAGAGGAAGCTCTGGAACCCAGAGGCCAGCATATGGGTTATTACATTGAAGATAATGAGATAATAGAGGGAGACAAGAGGGAGTGAGCAACCTAATGAATGAGTTTAAGACAGCCTCTGGCGAACATGAGGCCTAATGTTAACACGGGAATTCCACACTAGGAGTATTTTGAAAGATGTGACAGAATGCACATTCTTACACAGATCTAAGATTGGAGGAGACTGCTTCAGAGACAGCTGGGGGAAAAGCATCCATCTTTAAGGAAGAGTTGGGAGAGTCAAAACAGTCATTGTTACATAATTCCCCAGTTCCCTCCACAGATACACTCACATTGGTAAGCATTCAATAACAATCACATTCTGGTAAGCACTTAAAGGTTTTGGTCTGACAGTCACAGATTACCTAAATTGAGGTCAAAGCCATCGGTGCTTTTCAAGCTGCACTAGTCCTGAGATTTATTTATTGGCCATAGATTTGATGATCTAATCGGAGAAGCAGGGGAATGCTATTCTGCATAACAGAGTGGCAGTCTTCTCAGAAACATTCGCTAGCCTGACAAACAAACAAATGGAGTTGATCCATAAGGAGCAGTGCATTTTATATTCTTCAGTCTTATGATCTAGTCAAAGCATTAGGCCATAATCAGCAAGAATCATTTGAATAGTCCGAATCTGTCTGACTGTCTTGAGTTAATGAAGGAATTTAGTCAGAGCCAGATTTATCCCACCTCAAAAATTTGTTTTGTCCAATATAGATTTCTCTTCTAGGAAATGTTGAAATACTTTATTTCTGGGTGTCTTATGCCTACCACTACTTCAATTATCCATTGGCAAGGTACAGGTTTTCAAACTGATCAATTCTATTTTTTAGATTTCCATCAGAATCTTACAGTCCATTGCTTGCCAGGACATTTTGTTTAACTTTTATAAAGGACAAGGATGGCAGATGCATGGGAACACCGCCACTGGAAAGTTTCCTCCAAGTTTCACATCATGGAATATGGACTTGGAACTTGAGGAAGGGTCATTCTCCACAGATGCCGTCAGGCCTACTGAGCTTTTCCAACAATTTCTGTTGTTGTCTCGGAACCATATCTGTCACTGTCATTGTCATTAACATTGTCATTGGGGTTCCTTCTAAACAGCACTGTGGCTTTACCTACATGACACGGGTTGCAAAAGTTCAAAAGGTAGCTCACAAACACCTTCCCAATAGCAATTAAGGTTGTGCAATAAATTCCAGCTTTGGCAGTAACATCTACATTTTGTGAATGCATAAATAAAAAAGACAAATGGTGACCATAAAAGAAAAGCTCTTTCCGTCAGTGGATGTCAGAGATCCACATTGAAGGCTGAGAGAGAGATGTGGACAATGCCCACAGGTTCACTGCTGGATCCTATCATTCCTCAGATCAACAGGAAAAGGGAAAAGAAGTGGTTTCCTGATTCTCCTGCGGGCTTCTCACTGGACATTCCTGGTGAGGGAAATGGCTCCTCAGCCCATCTCAGAATGACAATCAGTTAAATGAGATGACAGTAGAGGTTTCTGTAATTTTTCGAGTGACTTAGAGGAGGTGTTAAAATCATGAAAGAATGGGATAAGAACAGATAGAAATACATTGCAGTGATTGGGAGGATTATAAAGGGAAACACAAATGGTGAAATGTTACATTTTAGGACAATGGGCAAACAAAACCTTTTTTACACAGAGTTATGAGAATTGGAATGCATTGATAATTAAAGATTGAGATGCAAACTAACTCACCTTTTATGCGTGGGCTAAATTTATACAAACTGTGATATTGCAGAGTATTTACAACACAACCCAGAGGGAATAATGATAATACTTTGAAATGAACGTACTATTAACACTGGTTCTCCATTTTTAAACATACAGATGACTTAGACCATTTGTTAGTTTTACAAGATTTTCTTTCTGGGGGAAATAGGCCATTGGGTCCCACAAACAATTGCAGATAAAAGGACTAAAAGATAGAAATAAGATGGCAGCAGAGTAGGACACTCCCAGCTGGAACTACTCTGCTCCAACTTGTTCTTTTACTTGTTTTTTTTTCTCTTTTCTGAAGTGTTTTCTTTCAAACATTTAACTTCCTCAACCTCCATGGAGGGGAATGGAGGTGACGATTCCTGGATTGTAGGCCCTTACAGACGAGTCCCACACTACAGGCCAGCACAAGAAATGAGTCCCGGACTGGAGACCATTGTGAGGTGAGGCCCTTGTAGACTAGAGGTGAGGCATCGAGTTTTGAAGCCTGCAATGGTCTGTAGACTTGGCCCAATGTGGTCTGGAAACTAGGTGCTGGCACGGGTTTGATGAAAAGGACTGTAATTCAAGTATTTCTTAAAGCTTCTTATTCTTATGATGGACTTCTAATATTTCAATTCTGTATCAAATATTTAAGTATCTGTACCAGGGTATCTTATACCTAAGGTGGCGCCAAAAGCAGCTACATTGCAATTTTTGACTGAATTCCTTTGAATGCACGTGTCAATAAAGCTAATTCGATTCAATTCAATTATGGGAAAAGGGTGGGAACATAGAGTTTGGACAATTGCTCATGTGGAGGATTAAACCTGTTGATCAAAAGAGCCTGTAATCGTGTTGCAATTTTGACATTTTTCCACGTGAGAGTCATCCTTAAAAACTAGGGGAAGATGTCTTCTCCTATATGTACTGAAACTACGTCATTTATAAATGCTCTCATAATTCCATAACATTTCGTACATAGCACGAGATTGATCCCTAGTCTTTTAAAACCCACTTCCTAAGATGTTGTACTTCTGCCGTCCTTGAACATGAACTAACAATTTTGCACTAATTAGAAACGAATGAATAAAATTTTGTCAATCAGTAAGTTTCAAATTGCTTAAATCCATCAGAGTTGCTGGAAAGAGTACACTTTAATTGGATATAAATTAGATCCCAAAAGCAAATCACAGTAGTCTGACACACTGCACCATCTCATAACTATAATTTTTTTTCTCATATAAATCAAATTAGTAGTTCTAAAGATCCAGGAAAAACTACTCACTGCCTGCAGCTGCTATTGATAATACAAGTCCATTTCTGTTCTTCACAGACGAAAAGAAAATCTTTAACATTTTCAAAATTTAAATCACGAGGGCAAATCAGCTTCACTCGAGGCTGTTCTTGATGCTGGTTTTAAAAGACTCTATCCATGTAGAGCAGAAATCCTTTTATTCTGAAGACTTTGCAGCTCTATTCTTCATGGATCTGGAAGAGGTAAGTTTTACAGAGCCTTTCTTCCAAGAAAGCAATTGAAGTGCGCTAATTACCCAGGGAAATCCAATAAAAGCATAATATTGTCTGTGAAATGATTTCCAGATTGCCTTGAATGGACCATCTGACACAGTTCTGGAAGGGCTTAATGCAAATCACGTTAAACTTTAAAATAGCAAGCTGTTCACATTAAGTTCTTCAAAACACCCTTACAGAAATTTCAAAAAACACACGTGAGTGCAATAATTTCGTACTTTTTAAAATTCTTGAAGATACTTTATGATTGTTTAAAATGTGCTTGTGGTTTGAGGGCTTTCCCTTCGGCAAGTGTTTTTGTTCCCTGGAAGTGTTTAATAAAAAACAAAGTGTCACTTTTTTTTCCTGTACGTTGCTCTTGTGGACAGCCATCATAGGCCTGAATGGTCTCCTTCCATGCTGTAAGCAGTCAAGTGATACTACTGAAATATGTTTATCTATTGTCTGATGCAATAGTTACATTCATACAAATCTTTACATAAACCTATGATATCTTCACCTACTCGAGTTCAATTTAGTTTACAAGTCAAATAATCTTCTGACATTCAGTGCTGAGATCAATACATTATTGATTTACAGTTACGATGTTTTATTAGTGTTAAAATATTTCAATCCCTGCCCACCGGTGGTGTCAATTTGATTTTGGTCTTTTCTTTCCTTTCAAGGAAATAATGACAATCCATAATGTAAGGCTTCAGAAGCAGTTGAACATGCAACAATTAAATAATGGAATAATAGCATAACGTATTGTATTATGGAGTAAACAATAATTCTTCTAATAGTTCAAAGGAGAGAAAGAATATGTTGCAAGATAATTGGTCTGATGGGACTAAATCATGAGCAATGACTTGATGCGAAAGCTGATCCCTGCTGCTTTAGCTGTGAGTGGGAGGTAAGTGACTGATGATGTTGTGGGGCAGTGGGGAAATACTCTTCAGTTTTCAAGCTTTGATTTTGGTTATTACAATCCAGAAATTTCAGTCAGTACAGAAATATAATGTTACAATACATAAAAGAAAGAGACAAACCATATTGTAGAATTAGGGATGTACATTATAGTTTGACTTGAGTAGAAACAAGCATAACTGTACCTCATCATTGACTGCAGTTTCTCCCATGTGAGTACTGGTTTATACCATGGACAGAATAGAGTATTTCTGTGTATGGATAAAGCTGCACATATGTGTCCAAATAGGGGAAAGAGAGCGCGAGCAAGGAAATCTTTACAATTTGCACTTCTGTTGCTATAGAAACAACTAGGTTGATCCTGTTATGAAAGTTTCATGAAGCTATAATCATTCTTTTGGTGTGACTCTGGTGTTTATTTGTTCATTGCATTATATCAATTATGAGGCAACTTGCTTTTGTATCTAATGGGTTTACTTCAGTAGCTCTGGCTGCTGAAAGAGCAGGTACACTGGCAGTGCACAGGAACACAGAATTGGGACATCAGGCCTTATGTCAAATTCCTACAAAGTTACAGTTCAATGCTTTTCAGCATTTCAGAGTTAGGGCACCTTAGCATCATTACAGTTCCAACTTTAACACAAAATTATCTACAATCCTGGATTTGTACTAAATTATCTGCAATTCTGGATTTCTCTTCTTTGTGTGATTGATTATTTACAGTGGGTGAAAGTGATGCTTTAATAGGGAGAAAAAAATGTTGTCTGGTCACAGGTTCTGTTTTCGTTTTGACAATATTGAAGAGATTTTGTACTGTGTTGATTAACCAAAAGTGCAATATTTTTTCTGAATCTTTTTAATCAATAGTTATTTTCAGAAAAAGACTTGTGTATCAATAAGGTATTTTCATTGTCAATATTCCTATGTAAAATATGTAATGGTTGAAGTAAAATGGTACAAAAGAAGGTGAGCCAGCATGGTCAGCAAATACTAAACTAGATCTGCAGTATTTGATATATGTGTCTGCCAATGATCAATGACACTGGCTTAGTTTCCTTTCATCAGCGGAGCAGAAATTTGCCATCTGTAGCCAACTCAGAAAGTATGAATCGCAATGCCAGTGGTTGGCAGATATGGCATTTGCATCATCTATCATGCTTGTGGTTTATCCTGGCCAGCAGCAGAAATTCAGCTGATGTGTTGCCCATATTGATGCCTAGTTCAACCCAGGCTTCCATTCCAAATCCTGCAAAATGCATGGCATTTCTATGCAATGTCATTGCAATGTTACATTTCACTAATGAATGCCATGTGGCCAAAATTGAAGTCTTTTATGGATGTTAGCTTGTTGCCTTTGGGTTTAAGTGTTGTAATGTGTGAAACAAAATGTGTGTAAGACCTTTGACTTGTGTGTGCTGTATGGTCTGTGAAGTGTGACTATATAAGGAGATTGGCTGAAAAATTGACATCAGCAATCATGAAAGCAAGTAACAGATATTGCTTTGTGGCCTTAAATTTTGATCTCCCTATATGATGCGTAGTAGTTTCAAATACATGTAACTTGCCAGCTTCCCGAAAACACTGACCTGCATTTGTTTCCTGGTATTTTGAATACTGTAGGCAATAGTGTCATGTCCTGCAAGGCATGATACGCCTTTATTCTGTGCGATAGCTGTTGTGAAGTTCCAAATTAACTTTCTACACGCACTCACCTTATGCAGTAACATGTTCACCTCTCTAGACCTTTTACAGGAGAATGGCGGGGATAGAAATCTGCTGTTATATTCCCCTAATTTTGTTTCCTGCTTCCATACAGACACTTTCAGTTTTGATTCTAGTCTTGAAGAGGCAAAGGGAAATGTTTAAAATAATATTGCCACTTATCCTTAACTGGCTGCTCATATACCCATCCAAGGCCTTTTAAATGTTGCAATTGTACCAGCCTCCACCACATCCTCTGGCAGCTCATTTAAAGGAAAGCATACCAAACGCATTCTTCACTATCCTATCTACCTGCGACTCCACTTTCAAGGAGCTATGAACCTGCACTCCAAGGCCTCTTTGTTCAGCAACACTCCCTAAGACCTTACCATTAAGTGTATAAGTCCTGCTAAGGTTTGTTTTCCCAAAATGCAGCACCTCACATTTATCTGGATGAAACTCCGTCTGCCACTTCTCAGCCCATTGGCCCATCTGATCAAGATTCTGTTGTAATCTGAGGTAATATTCTTCGCTGTCCACTACACCTCCAGTTTTGGTGTCATCTGCAAACTTACTAACTGTACCTCTTATGTTCACATCCAAATCATTTATGTAAATGACAAATAATAGTGGACCCAGCACCGATCCTTGTGGCACTCCACTGCTCACAGGCCTCCAGTCTGAAAAACAACCCTCCACTACCAACCTCTGTCTTCTACCTTTGAGCCAGTTCTGTATCCAAATGTCTAGTTCTCCCTGTATTCTTGGTAACCAGTGTCCCATGGGGAACTGTGTTGAACATCTTACTGAAGTCCATAAAGATCACATCTACTGCTCTGCCCTCATCAATCCTCTTTGTTACTTCTTCAAAAAGGTCAATCAAGTTTGTGAGACATGATTTGTCATGCACAAAGCCATGTTGACTATTCCTAATCAGTCCTTGCCTTTCCAAATACATGTACATCCTGGCCCTCAGGATTCCCTCCAACAACTTGCCCACCACCAGGTCAGGCTCACTGGTTTATTGTTCCCTGGCTTGTCCTTACCACCCTTCTTAAACAGTGGCACCACATTAGATATTTGAATAGGAAGGGTTTAGAGGGATATGGGCTGGGTGCTGGCAGGGTGGGACTAGATTGAGTTGGGATATCTGGTCGGCATGGACGGGTTGGACCAAAGGGTCTGTTTCCATGCTGTATATCTCTATGACTCTATGGCTGCTCTTAATTCTGAGTTATAGCACTCTGCACACTCAAAGTATTCAAATGCTTCAAAGAAGGCTTGCCATTGAAATTTGAGCCTTGTGTAATGACCTTACTTCTTAGAGCTCAATGACTCATCCAAATCTTCACATTTTGATCCTGATTTCACTTACATACAACTCAAAGATACAAGGTAAAAGTGAGAATTGCGATTTTGAAAAGTTAGATTAAATTTTGACTTTATTGGTATGCAGATTATAAAATCCTAAAAAATATTTTCTGTTATTTTAAAAGTAAGAGAAACAATGTGGACATTATTGTGTGAGATGACATATGGACTCGAGATATCTCAAGTTAATCACCTTTGAAAAGCAATGCCATTCTGTACCCTTTAGCTTTTAGTCAGGCTGCTGGAGAGGCAGCTATATCAGCAGCTAAAAATTGAAGGTCCTCATCAGGCCTCAAGTGATATTTTACTGCAAACCTTAGTGGGGAAATTGTCATGGCTTTCCCAACGAGCTGGGATGATAAATACTGAAGGAACATGAAGAGGCCACAATAAATAACTTCTCCAGTTTTGTTTGTGGAACTCAGAAGAGCATGTATCCTTTATTGGGTCAAGCAAGGAATTATAGAGCCTTCAGTTCTCCAGACACCACATCACCAGCCTCAGGTCAACATATGTTCATAGTACCCAAAACTAGGGTTCGCATGCATCTGATATTACTAGGGAGATCATCATTGAATTGTCTCAATGATTCTCTGGAACAAGATGCTTCTTCACATTGACCTTTTTCACATTTTTAGTTGGAGAATCTCTTTAACACCATCTTCCATTCAGTCATCTTTATGATGATTAAAAGAGAGTGCAAGTGACCAGAAGCCAGCAGTCACCTCTCACTAATGTTTGATCTATTTTGGGGCAAGTTAATCTTAGTACCCCACCCTAGATACCAGCTTTTATGGTAATTTCAATCTGGAAAGATGGATTTAGCTTCTACTTCTCCCACCTAGAAGGGCAGGAACAGCAGGCACATTGGAGCGCTACCACCTGCAAGTTCCCTTCCAAGTTATATCGCAATTTGGTTTCAAAGGAGCCCAACATTTGCAGAAATAGAGAATTCATTCAATAGGGTGGGTGTGGCTTGAAATTGGAAGCCCTGACCCTATTTATAGCAAATCAATTTTTGTCAGTAGAAGAAAGGTTTCAGAACATTCAGCCCACAGACATGAATTACTGGTGCACAGGACACATGGAGTTGACTTTTACTTCCAGTATGGCTTCAACCCACAGTTTGTGTTTGAGCGATTTACTGCAAAATGGTGAAATGCTGCATCAGACAAAAAAAGTAGTTTTCTATGGAACTAGAAAACGGAATATTGATCTGAAGTGATCTGCTTTGCTGTTGCTGTTTGAGAGTAGGGCATGTTGATTTGAAACAGTATATTTGAAAGGTATGAATTTGAGCAACCTAATGATAAAGATGTAAAGGTTCTTGAAGGGCAGGTAATGTATATATCAATTTGCCAACTTATTTAAAATTCCTCCCTATTTAAGGTGGAAAGAAAGTGTTTAAAACTCATTGGCCCACTGCTTCAACAATTTCCATAGTATCACTTCACACTGATTTGTAATTTCACCAAGTCCCTGTCTTCTTTCAACATCCAAATTTAAGCTACTACAGAATTCTTTTTGTATCATCTATATTGAAAACAGAAGCAAAACATTTGTTTAGTCCATCCACTATTTCCTTGTGATCCACTGTTAATTCTCAATCTCACACTAAAGAGGACTGACACTATACATACTCTTTTCTTTTTTAAACATTTTTAGTTATTTTCCTTTTTATAGTATAATTTCTTTCTCTTGAGGTTTGCTCTTCAATTTGGTTCCTAGCTCCTCATATTATCAAAGAACAACTTCTTTCCTTGTCCTTACATCTTATGGTCTCATGGTGACATGGAGTCCAGCTCAATCCTGCACTCTGCACTTGACCCCTGAGTAATCATTGCCTCATTCACTGTATTCTTACCCAAGATAGGTGTGCCAGTCCAAGACATTTATTTTGAGAGCAAAGCCTTATGTCAAATTTTATTCACATCAAATGCAGGAACTCCTTCCCCAACAACTTTGTGAGCGTACCTTCACAGGGCTCCAACAGTTCAAGTAAATAGCTTACATTCACCCACTCAATTTGAGTCTGAAATCCTTGCAATATGTTAGCTGTATCTAAAAATCTAAATCAGTTTCATTGTCATAGCCTCCGGGAATGTAGACCTAGAGCTAGAAAATGGGATTAGGGTAGTCAGATTGTCTTTGAACCATGTGACGTGTTAGGCTGAACAGTCTCTTTCCATGATGTAAATATCAAAGCGTCTAGGGATAGGAAATGAATATCGACTTTGCAATTGACACCAAAATTCAATAAATAAACTATAATAAAGGTAAAAGTTACATTTTAAGATGCATGATACTAAGAGTCTTTCAGCAGAAAGGATCTGAATCTCAAATCTAAAAATGGCCTAGATATAGATATTTAGATCAGAGTGGTGCTGGAAAAGCACAGCAGGTCAGGCAGCACCAGAGAAGCAGGAAAATTGATGTTTCGGGCAAAAGCCCTCCTTCAGGAATCCTTCCTTTGGGCTTTTGCCCAAAATGTCAATTTCCCTGCTCCTCGGATGCTTCCTGACCTGCTGTGCTTTTCCAGCTCCACTCTGATCTAAACTCTAGTTTCCAGCATCTGCAGTCCTCACTTTTGCCTAGATATAGATATGGGTAGTCTGATGTCTCCTGGTAACCTTGGCATGCTTCTTTTCAACTTCCTTGTCATCAGCTATAAAGTAAGTACTTGGAATGTTTTCCAAACCAATTTTTATTATGAACTTCAGGTTGGTTATATGCTTTATAATTCCTACACATGTTTCTTCTTTTGTTGCTTTTTCTTAGTTTACCAATATCTTTGAACTAGATTGCACTTGATCAGCAATAAAAACTTTGTCTTTTAAAAATAAGGCATGAGATGAAAAGATATTAATTTCAAAAGCACAACACAATAACAAAATTTAAAATGCTGAAAAGATGTGAATGTAAGTTTCACTGTCTCAATAATCCTGAAAATATGGTTTCATATTTCACACTATCAACAGAGTCTGTCAATCAAGAAGCTATCATGATTCAGTCAAATGCTCTTATCTTCTGTACATTCCAGTATTGGTTTGTAATTATGCAACTGCCATAGTTTGCACATTATTCTGCTTGAGGAAAGCTAACTACTTTTATCCTAATGCAAATATTGCAATGATAAAGTAATAAAATCTTGAGGAGTTTCAAACCAAAGTCCTTTCTTCACGCATGTTGGACGTTGATTTTGATGATCAAAGTCTAGATCTTGTCTTTGGAAAGCAGTGGAAAATGGATGATGGTGAATTAGCAGCCTGTTTCAAATGTCCTCCAATTTTATTCTGATGGCCTTCAATAAAAAAACTTCATAAGGAGAGATGTAAAGCAGACTATCAATTCACTGTTACCAATTTTACATTTTTACACTGCCAAAATCTAATTCAAGGTCGAGCCTAAAACATGAACATACAAACATTGGGTTCTTATTTTGAATGTCATCACTGCAGGTAGCCCAGTATATGTGACCAGATGGAAAGTCAGATGAAATGTGGTGAAATACATTGCCTAAGTTACATGGCACTTAGGTTACCAACCCTCATGTACCTGTGCAATGAACAGTTGTAAGGGGAGATTGTGATGTAATGGTGATGTCATTAGGCTAGTTATCAAGAGACCAAGGTTAATGCCCTGGTGAAATGAGTTTAAATATCCACCATGACAGATGACTAAGTTTGAATTAAATTAATAAATCTGGAACTTCTTATCCCACAGAACTCTCAGAGTAATAGTTCAAGCAAGCAACTCACCCACATCTGCTGAAGTGGAGAGTGTGCTGCTGGAAAAGCACAGCTGATCAGGCAGCATCTAGGGAGCAGGAGAATCGACTTTTTGGGCAAAATCCCTTCATCAGGAATGAGGGTGTGAGCCAAGGGCATGGTGAGATAAATGGGAGGGCAGCGGAGCTGGAGGGAAGATAGCTGAGAGTGCAAAAGGTAGATAGAGATGGGGTGATGCCGATAGGTCAGAGAGAAGGGTGGAACGGATAGGTGGGAAGGAAGATGGACAGGTAGGACTGGTCATAAGGGCAGTGCCGAGTTGGAGGGTTGTAAGTGTGATAAGGTGGGGGGAGGGGAAGTGAGGAACTGGTGAAATCCACATTTATGCCATGTGATTAGAGGGTCCCAAGGTGGAGGATGAGGCGTTCTTCTTCCAGGTGGTTAGGGAGTGATGATGGAGGTGGCCTAAGACCTGCATATCCTTGGCAGACAGGGAAGGGGAGTTGAAGTGTTCGGCCACGGGGCGTGCGGATTCATTGATGCGGGTGTCCTGGAGATGTTCTCTGAAGCGATCTGTGAGTAGGTGTTCTGTCTCCCAAATATAGAGGAGACTGCATCATGAGCAATGATTACAGGAGAGATGAGGTGTAGTCCAGGTAGCTGTGGGAGTCGATGAGTTTGTAGAAGATGACAGTGTTGAGTCAGTCACCGTTGGTGGAGATGGAAAGGTCCAGGAAGGGGAGGGAGGTATCTGAGATGGTCCAGTGAACTTAAGGTCAGGGTGGAATATGTTGGTGAAGTTGAGGACCTGTTCAACCTCTTTGTGAGAGCACAAAGTAGCACCGATATAGTCATCAATGTAGTGGAGGAAAAGGTAGGGAATGGTGCCAGTGTAGCTGCAGAAGATGGACTGTTCCAAGTATCCGACAAAGAGGCAGGCATAGCTGGGGCCCTTGCGGGTACCCACGGCTACCTCCCCCCCCCCCCCTTTTCATCTGGAGGAAGTAGGAAGATTCAAAGGAAAAATTATTGAGAGTGAGGACCAATTCAACCAAATGAATTAGAGTGTCAGTGGAAGAGTACAGGTGGGGATTTCAGGAGAGGAAGAAACGAAGGGCTTGGAGGCCCTCATCTTGGTGGGTGGATGTGTATAGGGACTGGATGTCCATGGTGAAAATGAGGTGGTATGGGCCAGGGAAACAAAAGTCTTGGAGGATGTGGAGGGCGTGGGTGGTGTCCTGAAATTATGTGGGGAGCTCCTGGATCAAGGCGGAATAGCTTCCAAACTCATAATTCGGAAAACTCACACCACCTGGTTCTACCTCCTACCCAAGATCCACAAGCCTAACTATCCCAGCCGACCCATTGTCTCAGCCTGCTCCTGCCTCAGTGAACTCATCGCCACATACCTCAGTACTGTCTATCCCCCTCTGGTCTAAGAACTCCCCACATATGTTCAGGACACCACCCTCCACCTCCTCCAAGACTTTCATTTTCCCTGGCCACCAACGCCGCATCTTCACCATGGACATCAAGTCCCTATACACCTCCTCAGGTCCATGTCCTCCAGCCACCCACCCTCTCCTCCTGCCACCTTCCCCTGCCACCCCTGGAATTGCAAAACCTGTGTCCACACCTCCACCCTTACCTCCATCCAAGGCCTCAAAGGAGCCTTCCACATCCATCAAAGTTTTATCTGCACTTCCACACATAATTTACTGTATCCATTGCTGCCAATGTGGTCTCCTCAACAGGATGCCTACTTCTCCAGGACACCCGCACCAACCAACCCCACTGCCCCGTGCTTGAACACTTCAACTCCCCCTCTCACTCC
The DNA here is from genome assembly GCF_004010195.1 of Chiloscyllium plagiosum. Lineage (NCBI taxonomy): Eukaryota > Metazoa > Chordata > Chondrichthyes > Orectolobiformes > Hemiscylliidae > Chiloscyllium > Chiloscyllium plagiosum. The sequence goes on from NC_057713.1 coordinate 52,370,737, forward strand.
TCCAAGACATGCAGGTCCTGGGCCTTCTCCATCGCCACTCCCTAACCACCTGGATGAAGAACACCTCATCTTCTGCCTCAGGACCCTCCAACCCAATTGCATCAATGTGGATTTCACCAGTTTCCTCATTTCCCCTCTCCCCACCTTATCCCACTTCCAACCCTCCAACTCGGCACTGCCATATGACCTGAACCTCAGACTCGACTGAGGTTCCCAGTCCCAGAACCTCACTCTCGACTCAAATCTCCAGCATCTGCAATACTCACTTTTGCCTAACATCTTCTGAATGGCAATTAGGGATGAGCAATAAGTGCCAGCCTAGCCAACAACACCCATCCCAGTGAAACAATATAAGAAGCACTTGTGGTCAGTTTGTCTGCTTCTTTCAAGGATTTTATGACCTGCTTATGCTCATCCAATCATTTATGCTTTCTCCTGTGATCATCCCTCATAAATGTGACCTATGATTTGGAGATGCTGGTGTTGGACAGAGGTGGACAAAGCTAAAAATCCTTTATCACCAGGTTATAGTCCAACAGGCTTATTCGGAAGCATTAGCTTTTGGAGTACTGCTCCTTAGTCAGGGTCATAGGACACAGAATTTATAGTAAAAGATCAAAGTGTCATACAACTGATGCAATGTACTGAACAAACCTTGATTGCTGGGTCTTTAATCACTTAGAATGCGAATGCAGGTTTTGATTGATTAATGAGTAAACCACAGACCTTCTTTCAAGTCACAGTTCCCAGATAAACAAAGGTTTTACAAAAATAAAAAGTGACAGCTCAGCCAATGTATTAAAGGTATGAGGTTAGAGTCTGTCTGTATCCCAACCTTGAGTCAGACTGGTTCTATTTCCAAAGTAGGAATTTATAAATTGTCACGCGGACTGACTGCCTATAGATTATGTGCTTTTTCAACAAAATAGAATGTATCTGCAAATACAAATACGGAAATTCACCCCATAGACTTATGCATGTGTATGTGTGAAGGAGAGCAAGACAGTGTGTGTGTGAGGGAGAGCAAGAGTGTGTGTGAGTGGGAGAGATGGAGGGAGTGTGTGTGTGTGTGTGTGCTTGATAGAGTGTATGCTTGAGTGTGGCAGAGTGTGTGTGTCTCTGAGACCTAGTATGACCTACATCAGGTTTAATTTGAATTCACATAGAGTTTGATACATTATCAAGACTTTAGCTTCTTATAATACATTAATATAAGACAATCTACCCAAATTAACTTTAATATATTGGAGAATACAGCAAGTCAGCATCACCATGATGTTGACTAGGAAAACAGACCTGAGTGGGACTTGGGAAATAAATAAAGATCAGATTTTTCTAGTCCGCAGTTTACTTTGACTCAAAGAGGAGAAAGTCAGATCAGCAACAGAATGGAGTGAACAGGGAGAGAAATGGTAGCAGCAGAACTTCCTGATAAATGCCTGAGGCGTGTAACCCAGATGGAGCACAATTTGAGCAGCAGCTAAACCCCAGCAGGAACCCCATCAGACTTCAAAAAGACTGATGAAAGTGACATTAAGACAAAATAGTGATCTGTTTTGTAAGTGGTGGTAAGTTGTTTTTGTTCACTTCAAAGTTACATTAAGAAAGATGAGTTCAAGTTTCTTTGTAAAAAAAGAAGTAAATTTCTGCTTGGCTTAAATTTTGGATAAGAGTCGTTCTAACTAGAGTTAAGACAGGAGAGCTCAGTCCTGTATGTTTCATAGCCTGCTTTATGTGGAAAATCTTAGATGTTCCTGGTTGTCTGAAGGTCAGCTTAAGTGCCGAGTTTTGGAGCTAATGTCAGCTGGAGACACAGCAACGAATCTGGGAGGCCAAGAGTTATGTGGACAGCATGTTTTCAGACATGTTCACTCTGCAGCTTAAGAAAGTGCAGTCAGAGAAGGAATAGGTGACCATCAGTCAGAAGAAGAGAATCAGGTAGTCAGTCAGGAAAACCCCAGAGTGTATCTCGCTCGAGAACAGATATTCTGTGTTGGAAAACGGTGAGAATGTGGAGGACTTTAAGAAAGTGCTGTTAGAGCCCAGCTACACAAGAAAAGGCGGAGAAAGAAAGGAAAGGTACAATGGTAGGACACTCCGTAATGGAGAGGATAGGCAGGTATTTCTGTGACAACAAGCCTGTCTTCAAAATGGTGTGTTGCGTCTGAGTCCAGGGTCACGGATGTCACTAAAGGTTTGCAGATCTTTCTGAAAAAGACGGGCCGATAGTCAGTGGTCATTGTTTTTATTAAGACCAACAACATTGGCAGAAAAAGTGATGAGCTCACCAACAAGCATTTCAAGAGCTAGACTGCAGATTGGAAAGCAGGACAACAAAGGTTTTTATTCACTTGTGACACATGGACTTCGGTGGCAGCCCAGCATCTATTGCCTGTCCTTAGCTGCCCTTGAACTGGTGGTTCATTATGCAATTTCAGAGGGCAGTTGAGAATCATCCACATTGTTGTAGGTCTGGAGTCACATGTAGGCCAGACCAGGTGAGGGTGGCAGTTGTACTCTCTGGATTAGTTCCACTGTACTAGTGACTATAGGAATAAATAGACAGAGCAACTGAATGCAAGACTGAAGAGTTGGCAGGAGAAAGAGATTTAGAATATTTCAGTTCCATGACGTGTCCGCAGGACTTCCTCAGGTCAGTGTCTGAGGCCCAACCACCTTTAGCTGCTTCATCAATGACCTTCCCTCTACCATAAGGTCGGAAGTGGGGACGTTGCCAATAATTGCACTATGTTCAGCACCAGTCCATGTTCAAATGCAACAGGATCTGCACAATGTCTTGGCTGAGGCTGACAGGTGGGAAGTAACACTTGCACCACATAAATGCCAGGCAATGACCATCTTCAATTAGAGACAATCTAATCACTACCCCTTGATATTCTAGGATGTTACCAGCATTCAGTCCTCCAGTATCAACATCGTTGGGGTGGGCATTGATCATAAATTCAATTGGGAATGTCACATAAACACAGTGGTTACAAGAGCAGATCAGACACAAGGAATACTGTGGCAGGTCAACTCACCTCCTGACTCCCCAAAGCCTGTCCACCATCTTCAAGCCACATGTCAGGGGTGTGACAGAATACTCCCCATTTGTGTCGATGAGTGCAGCTCTAACAACATTTAAAAACCTTGACACTATCCAGGCCAAAGCAGCCCACTTGATTGGCACCGCATCCCCGAGCACTCACTCTTTCCATCACCATTCCTTGGACAACATCTTCCAAACCCATGACCACATCCATCTAGAAGAACAAGGGTAGCAGATACATGGGAACACCACCATCTACAAGGTCCCCTCCAAGCTACTTACCACCCGTCTTGGAAATATAATGCCATTCTTTCACAGTTTACTTCCCTCCCTAAAGGCACTGTGGATCAACTTACAGCAGGTGGACTTAAGATAACTCACCACCACTTTCTCAAGGGCAACTTGGGACAGGTGCAATAAATGCTGGCCCAGCCAGGGATACCCATGTCCCACAAATGAATGAAATAAAAGAAAACGATTCTGGGGAATGTGAGACCTGTATATGTCCTACCGGTTGCAAGTGAACTGCAATAGAAGCAATTCATTTGATAAGGTCTTGCATCAAGAAAGTTAGAGTCCATTGAACTCAGGACAGTTTGGCAAATTGAATCCAAACTTGGTTAGTGGCAGGAGGCAGATGGTAATGCTCAAAGGTTGGTTTTGTGACAGTAAAGTTCATAAAGCATAAGTGTCATAGAAACATAGAATATTGGAGTAGGCCACTCAGCTCTTTGACTTTGCTCTGCCATTCAATATGATCAAGTCTAATAATCTAACTCAGTCCTCTGTTTCCAGTTTTATCCCCATATTCTTTGATTCTTCAGTCCTAAGAGCTATATGCACATCTTGCTTGAAAATATTGGCCTCAACAGTTTCCTGTGGCAGGACGTTCCACAGGCTTACCATTATCTGGAGAAGAAAGTTCTCAAATCAGTTCTGAATGGCCAACCTTGTATCCTCAGACTGTGACACCTGACTCTGAACACCAGTCATCAACAACATCCTTCCTGCATCTACCCTGTCTAATCCTGTTCATATTTTATACAGTTTCAAACAGATCCCCTCTCATTTTTCTAAACCCTATGGAATATATTTCTAACCAATTCAGGTTTCTCCCCATAAGTCAGTCCTGCCATCCCTGGAATCAGTCTATTAAACCTTCTTTAAACTGCCTCAATAGACAGAACACATCTTCAGATAAGGAGACTAAAAATGCACATAATACTCCAGGGGTGGTCTTAACAAACAATTGCAACAAGACATCCCTGCTCTTGTACTTGAATCCTATTGCTGTGAAGACCAACATACCATTTGTTTTTTTCATGATCTGCTGCACCTGCATGCTTACTTTCAGCAACTTGTACTTTTAGTACAAGGGCATTCAGGTCTCATTATACCTCCTCATTTCCCAATCTATCAAAGTGGATAACCTCACATTTATTCACAATAAATCTGTCATACATTTGCCCACTTACTTAACTTGTCCAAATATCACTGAAGCTTCTTCGCATCCTCTTCACAGTTCACCCACCAATCCAGCTTTGTGTGTGTCTACAAATTTGGAAATGTGATATGGAACTTCATCTAAATCAGCATAAGTTATGAATATCTGAGGTCCAAGCACTGAACCCTGCAGTACCCCACTAACCAATTCTGCTACTTGGAAAAAGATCCATTTATTCCTACTTTTCAGTCCTGCCTGCCAACCAGCTCTCAATTCATTTCAGTACATGACCTCCTATCCCACGCACTTTAATTTAAACACTGTTCTATAATGTGGGACTTTATTAAACACCTTCTGAAAATTCAAGTAAACCACATCCACTGGCTCCCCCTTCTCCACTCTTCTCCACTCCATCAATGGGACACAAAATATAAAAGTTGCACTAGACCTATATAGAAGACTGGTTTGGCTTCACCAAGAATATTATGCCCTGTTCTTTAGGAATGATGTGAAGACATTGGAAAGAGTGCAGAAAAGATTCATGTGCTGGTTCTATATGAAGAATGGCAGTTATGTAGATTGATTAGTAAATCTACATAAGGTGGGACTATTTTTGTTGAATAGGAAGTTGAAAGATTTGATAGAGGTAGTCAAAATAACTAGGCATTTGGACAGATTAGATCAGGGAATAATGTTCACTCTAATGAACCAATCAAGAGCAAGATGACGCAGATATAAGGTAATTTATATAGGCAATTGCAACATGAGGAGAAAACTTTTCATACAACTAGTGATTAGGGTCTAGAATGTTTTCCCTATGACTGTGGTGGAGGCAGGTTTGGATTTATTGAAGGAGAAATTGTAATGTTTTCTGAAATGGTAGAATGTGCAGAGCCACAGAAAGAGTGTGGAGGGTAGAATTTGGTTAATTGCTCTCTCGCACAACCAACCGAGAGATTATTGATTGAGTTCCCTGCTCCATGTAACAATTCTGTGGGCTGAATTTTACAGGTGTGGGGAGGAGGACGGAGTTGTGTATTGCTCACCATCCTCCCAGAACAAAACCAAGACTGACCTTGAAAAGGCAGCCCACGAGGGTTAAGGAAGGTTTGCTTTCAAGACCTGTTGACCAACCTGATTGGCCAATAGCGGAATAATGTCAACAATGCTATGACCATTGCTAGGATTACATGCAGGCCCAAGCAGAAAGTGGTTAATCTTGGAGTTAAACAGAGGATTCCCAGACACTATAGGGAGGGAGAAAGGAGGTGGGGGAGTGTTAGCTTTCGGTAGTCCAGGAGGGAGTGATGACGTATGAGATAATATCTAATGGGACGAATTCCTCATTGAGCAGAGGGAACCCCTCAAAGGAAGTATCCTTCCACTCCTTCTCCCTTTTCACTTGAGATCCCATTGGGAAGAAACAGTAAGAAAAAGAGGAACAATGTTTGAAAATGAAGCATGAAGAAAAGTGGGCATACTGGAGCTCCAATTATGAAGCAACAAGGCAAGTTGAATTAGCTTGTGTCACTCATCAATATTAGTGGAATTTTCCTCTTGGATGGTGAAGCACTGCATTGTTCTCCTTCACTCTTCTTTCGTCAGCCTCACAGATTATTGCAGTGAGAGTGGAAATAGTCACTTAAACTGGCTGACAATGTGGAAAGCCATGGGCTAACCACTTGCCCTGTTTAACCTGACTCTCACCTGCAAGTACATTGGCTTGGTTCAGGGGAGGTAAAAACAAGGACTGCAGATGCTGAAAACCAGATTCTAGATTAGAGTGGTGCTCAATCGCACAGCAGTTCAGTCAGCATCCGAGGAGCAGGAAAATCGACGTTTCAGGCAAAAGCCCTTTATCGGGAATAGAGGCAGAGTGCCTGCAGGGTGGAGAGATAAATGGTTCAGGGAAGTGGGGTCATGAACTCCCTCAGTGATCTGTGAAACCTCTATGCACCTTATGTTGCTGCCAGAGTCATATGCCTTTCTGGCTGGATTTCCATTATGTCCCACTTAAAACTGCAGCAGTTCTGAACCTTTCACAAGTAAACCATTCCCATGCACTCCTATCCTCACTGAACTTCGTCCTGATTGTGATGATTAATTCATCCCCATCTACAAATGTCTCCATGATTTATTGCATCTATTCCTTAGAAATCTGATCATTTCCACTGTTTAGTTACTCAGCAATAATCTTCTTTTGCTTGATTTTTGTTCAATACAGAGGAACCTCGATAATTTGGCATTCAATTATCCGAATATTGGATTATCCAACAAGATTGCAAGGTCCCGGTGCTTGGCTAAACTATGTTAGCCGGCATTCAATTATCCGGAATTCGATTAGCCAAATGAAATACTCCCTGCCCATGTCCTCTAGGGTAATCGAGGTTCCTCTGTATTGGTTTCAGAATGGGAGATCTTGTTTACTGGAACAGAGGAAAGTTAATACCAAATTTGACTCTTCAGCTTGCTATCCCTCATAGATAAACATACCCTCTCATTGATTTCTATAGTTTAAAGATAGCCACAATTATATACATTGGCTTATTAAGTGGAATATGTTAAAGGCACATGCTAAAATGTTTTTAAAAATGACAACTGTACAACAAACAGCAACTAAAGAGCAATGTCACAGGAGCTCTGCTAGTACGCATACACCTAAAAAGGTAAGAAGAGAAAGATTTCAAAAGGGACCTACAGAGCAACTTATTCACCCAAAGGGTGTTGTGTGTATAGAATGAATTGCCAGAAGAAGTGGTGGAGGCTGGTAGAATTACAACATTTAAAAGGCACCTAGATGGGTACATGATTAGGAAGGGTTTAGATGGATATGGGCCAAGTGCTGGCAAATGGGATTAGGTTAGGATATCTGGTTGGCATGGATGAGTTGGACTGAAGGGTATTTGACTCTAAGAATGCACCTATCCCACCCCTGCTGCCACACTTCGAAGCATGGCATTGTTACAGATACAAAGCAATCTTCAAAACAGCCAAATTAATGCTAGTCGTGGACTTTCAGCCTGTCATTGGCCTAGTTATATTTGTAAGATTAATCAGAGAACATCTTATAAGGATTACGAATAGTGCCTGTTTGAAATAGTGATTGCTTGAATTTCCAAGAGTAGATATCACCAGGGATTTACCTCTGAATCCATCCTAATATCCAGAACCCATCTGTAACTGGGTTATGTGGATCAGATTGGTGGGGTAGGGGGCTGATGTGAGTGGTTAGACAGTGGAACTTGGTCTAGAATGGGCTGACCTGATAGATCAGCATTATCTGGTGTGGTTCAGGAGTCCCATTCTTAAGGAAATCTCTGCCATATTTATTCTAGAGGAAGGTAGTGTGTTTAGAAGGTAGTGTGCTAGCATCTTTTTTTTTGTTTCTGGGCCCTCTTCTCAAAACCTGTGCATTTCATTTCTGCTCTCCTCTTCCAATGCCCTTCCTAACAGCCTGCAGAGGTCACAGCCATCAATGACTGACACTCAAGTGGGAGACAATTTATGCCATCTTAAAATCTCACTTGCAGGTGTCTTTGAATTTAAAGAATGGACACCCGGTAGCTTGTGACTCTGTCACCAATTCACCATGCAGAAAACCTTCGCACCTTCGGTCATTGTCAATTCAATGAATGCTGCTGAGCCAGCTTAGTTTTCACTGGTTTGCAGTGTCTGCTGGTGGAATTAGCTCCAAGACACAAGAATTGCTGACTTTCCCAGCTAAGAAATGCCTACGCTACATCTGAGACAGTGAAGGTAAAAACTGTACAACCTTTTCTCCAGCTTGCTGCTTGTTGTCTAGGCTTCATCATTTTGGAGCAATGCACTGAGACAACCGGTGTGGTAAAATTGCAGTGCAGAGTTCTCAGGATGCTATTATTTTACAGTCTGTTATTCAGCTGTAAATTTTGCAATGCATCAAACAAAAGATTACAAGCGTTTGTAGATGCTAGATATCTGGTGTTTAAATTTTAATCACATACAATACCCAAAAAATACTGCATGCAGGATGCAGATGAGTTCTCTGCACAGTGTTGCTAAGGGCACAGGTGCAGGAATTACATTGGCAGGCATAACTTCCATTATGTGAATGGGAAATGAATAGCAGTGCTGTTGGAGAGTCTGAATATCCATGAACAATATCAAGGGATATTTGCTAACTTCAAAAAATTACACTGACCTTTCAGACCTTAGCTACTAAAAAAAATGCTTTTAGTAAAACCCAAAGTGCCTGGAATTTTATTTTGTAATTTTATATTGATCTGATTTGCTAATTTAAGTTGATTAAATGGTAAAACATTTGAAAATGGAAGTGTGCTTTTGCTGGGCTGATAACACAGTTCACCACATCTCATTTTGTTTAATAATTAACCTATGGATATTGTTGATCTTACTGACTCATGCAGACAACTTCTAAGAAGGTTTTGAATAGTAGGGCTACCTTGGAAAATGATGAACAGGTTAACTTGATTGCAGGAAAATTGCTTTGTGTTTTCATTCTATCTAATTGCAAAGCAGAAGTTATGTTTTTATTCATTGGTGTAACAGTGAACTAACATAACAAAATTAAGTGCATCATAAACCTTAGCTTTAAGTGTTGAAATGTGACTTCCCTCTCAGTTGTCCACAGTTGAAATTTTATTTTTTCAGAGAGCTTGATTAAAATTGCTCGATATAAATGAACTGCTTTATCATCACCACACACCATGTAAACGGAGCAAATACAGAGACATGGTCCCAAGCAGAGATTCTAGGAAATAAACGTTCTTTGGCACAATGCTTTTTTTAAAGCCATCTTTTATTCACTCTGCACCTCATTCTCTTTATTTTTGTGTTTATGTGTTCCCTTTTAGCTGCTCTCCTCTTTCCCTTGCTCTGTCTCTTCTCACAATTTGTTCATCGACACTGTTCTAATTTGCATAGTTACATTGGGGAGACTGGACACCTCCTAGCAGAGAACATTTCTGGGACACCCACACCAATCAACCCCACCGCCCTGTGGCCCAACATTTCAAATCGCCCTCCTGCTCTGCTGAGGGCATGCAGGTCCTGGGCCTCTCCACTGCCACTCCCTCACTACCCGACGCCTGGAGGAAGAACACCTCATCTTCCGCCTCGGAACACTTCAACCCCAGGGCATCAATTTGGATTTCACCAGTTTCCTCATTTCCCCTTCCCCCATCTCATCCCAGCTCCAACCTTCCAGCTCAGCACTGTCCTCATGTTCCAGCACCACTCTAATCTAGACTCTGGTTTCCAGCATCTGCAGTCCTTGTTTTTACCTTATAGCTGGTTTCTCCTATTTTGTCTACTCTAATCTTGATTTGGAGATGCTGGTGTTGGACTGGGGTGTACAAAGTTAAAAATCACACAACACCAGGTTATAGTCCAATGGGTTTATTCAGAAGCACTAGCTTTCAGAGCGCTGCTCCTTCATCATGTGGTTGTGAAGAATAATATTGTAAGGCACAGAATTTATAGCAAATGTTTACAGTGTAACGTAACTGAAATTATATATAATGAAAAGGACTTGGATTGTTTGTTAAGTCTCTCATCTTTTAGAATGACCATGTTGGTTTCAGTTGTTTCATATGTAAATCGCAAAACGTTTTTTTTAAAAGTTACATTCTCAAGAGAACTTTAACAATTGGTGTCATGTTGGCTCAGTTAATGCATTGAAGGTTTGAGATTTCCTGTGTGAGGCTGTCTATGCCACAGTGGTCAGACTGATTCTAATCTAAAAAATGGATTTACAGAATCTTACATGGATTCATGCAGTTTTTGAGCAACGTAAAATGTAATTCTGCAAGTACAAATTCTGTGCCTTACAATCTTATTCTCCACAACCACCTAATGAAGGAGCAGTGCTCAAAAAGCTAGTGCTTCCAAATAAAATTGATAGGCCATAACTTAGTGTTGTGTGATTTTTAACTCTAATCTTGATGTCTTTCATAATTCTGCTGCTAATATCTTAATTTGCAGTAAAATCTGATTCACTGATGTGTTTTCTGTCTTACACATTCTACCAGCCAAACAAAGTCATACTTTTAACATTCTCACCCAAGTTTCCAAACCCCTTCATGGTCTTGCCCCTCCCTATCTCTGGACCCTGCTCCAATCCTATAACCTTCTGACATTCCAGCTCTTCTCTCATTCTGCGATCATGTACATTCCAAAGTATAATTGCTCCAAAGTTGATGGCCTGTCTTTCAGTTGTGCAGATCCCAAGCTCTGAAATTTCCTTTCTAGATCTTTTCACCTTTACCTCAGTTTCTTCCATATTTCCTTATATGGTTCGGTATCATATAACTTTATAAAACTCCTGTGAGGCGCTATGGGACATTCTTTTTAAGTGCACTACAGACATTCCCTGTGTCTTTCAAACTCAAACTGAGTTTTTAAACGATGTCTGGGACATTTTGAGCATATTCGTAACCAATCTTATAACCAACATTATGCAGTTGCTCATGAACACAATGCTTTGAATGTGATTCATGCCTTGATAATACTATGCTTGTTTTTTTCAGCTATGCAAATTGATAAAAGATAATAGTGTGAGGCTTCGCAAATGATTAAATGAGTGCAGCTATTGTTTAAAACTTTCTTGGTATTGCTACGCGTAATGTTAATGTGGGCAAGCCTTTTCTAATGTTTCTAAAATTATCATTTGCAATATCTTGAAGAAAAATAAAGTTACACATTATCCGTTAGTCAAACATAAACATGGACAAGATTTCCAGGCAAGCAATCATTAATAATTATTGAATTGTTTATAGTTAAGGACAGGACAAAAAGATTTGCTGCAAATAACAGGGTAACTGCGTATTGAAGAATCCATAACCAAAATAAATTAGCTACACGCAATGGCTGCATCAAAATGACTCAAGTAATCAGTGTTTAAAGTCAAACATAACTTGAACAACAATGCTCATATTTTGCACCTTGGGAAAAAAAGTGCAATGTATGTCAAGAAAGCTAGCACAAAGAGCAATATTTGAGCAGAAAAAATTGGTGTTGATTGAGTAAAACTAACAAACTCTTTGCATGTGCTAATAAATAGCATATTTCTGTTTTCTCAGCATCTGTATTGTCCATACTATTGAAAAATCTACATAAAGCTTTTGATTTCTTTACTTAATGTTTATAAAGGTGCAATAATAAATTACAAGAAAGAAAATAACAAAAGCAAACATTTATTCAATATGTTAATATTAATTATTAAAGTAAAAGTCATTGCCTGACCAGAATATTTTAATATTTATGATTGCATTTCTCCTTCCTCCCATTTGATTTATATACATGTGACAAAACTAATCATATATATATATATATATATATATATAAATAGGAGCTAAAACCTACAAGAGAATTGCTACACAGTATAGCAAAGATTCTGGATGGATATTCAAGGATATTAGAGAAAACAGTTTCTCAAGTATTTGTATGAACATGCTCTTGTTGTGGTTATGCATGTTAAGAATTCAGGGGCATGCTTCCTTACATTTGAATTAAAGAGCAGAGCATCCTATGATTTTCCAATAATGTAACACTGACAATGTTTTCTTATTTGTCACTGATTCTCCCACTATACTGTCAACATGCATCAGGCAACATGTAAAATTAACAATAACCGTTAACGTGGTAATGATGTGTTCCCTTTTTAACTCTCTCCTTTCTCCCTGGTTCATACAGCAGTTATCATGTCCTTAAAGTCAGTGTCACAAATGTTGCTGGAAAAAGACACATGCTGTTGAAGCTTGACATCTTACACTTAGAACTCAGATATAATAGACCAAATTTCCAAGGAACAACAATTTGTACTACATAAGAAAAGTGAGATAAGGAGCTTGGGGGTCACTGATGCATTACCCATGATACACCTCAACCATCCAGGGTTGACTTGGTTCTTTTAAAATTTCAGCAAAAGCTTTGGGGGAACTATTGCCTGGCTCATTCTCCATAGCAATGCTTCGACTAATTGGGGTCCACTTGTAAAAGCCACATTCTGATTCAATGGGACAGTGCATGCTAGAAATTAATGCAGACTTGGACATTTGCCATCTCATCTTAGTAGCAGTAAACACCCTCCAAACGTTTCATTGTTACCTTCATCTTAATGAGGTACATCTAGCCATACTTCACTGGAATAACAGCAAAATACCATAGATGTCAGGAATCAGAAAGAACAGCAGAATACATTCAGCAGGTCTGCACAGAGAATTAGAGTTACCATTCCTGATTGATGTCCTTTTATCTTGAGGAATTAAGCGGCCTAAATCATTTAACTTTGTTTCTACCTGTGCTGTCTGATCAGCTGAGTTATTTTCAGTTTTTATTTCATTCTTAGTCGTACTTTCTTTTCTTAAAGGTTTGTCGCAGTTGGTAACAGAAGATTGCATGAAGAGGATGAACAAATAGGAAGGAATTTTCTCCTGATAGTCTTTGATGTTTGCAATTAAAATATGGCTGATAAGGAGCAGACCACAGAAGGATTTCCAGAACAATCATTACAGAGGTCCCTTCTTAGTGATGAAATTGTATTGACAAAAACATTTTAAATCACTAAGAACAATTAGAGTAGAATTTTGTATATTAGCAAATGATAACTTGAATTTAAAGTTAGCCAGTTCATTTTGTGAGCTCTCCCTGAAGACAGGATACCTAGCCTTCATTCAGCATAAAATAGAAAATTATAGGTATTTGCTGCCTTCTCTATGTTTGTTTCAGATTTCCAGCATCTGCAATATTTTACTTTATTTTGTCTCCAGTGTAAAATAAATCTCACCCGTAAGACATCTCCAACAATGCAGTGTTTTGAGCATCTTTTTTTCTCAATAACTTTTATACTATTCAAATAGTATTACAATCACAATGCTGCCTACAACAAGGCTGATAATGTTATAAAGGACTGGAATTTAGGATTTGGGGACAAGGAGAATCAACATTTCAGGCATAAGCCCTTCATCAGGAATGAGGCTTGTGGACCATGGGGCTGAGAGATAAATGGGAGGGGGTGGGGCTGAGGCTGAAGGTAGCTGGGAACGTGATAGGTAGATGAAGGTGGGGGGAAGGTGATAGGTCGGAGAGGAGGGTAGAGCGGATAGGTGGGAAGGAAGATGGACAGGTCAAGAGGGAGGTGCAGAGTTGGAGGCTTGGGACTGGGATAAGGTGGGGGGAGTGGAAATGAGGAAACTGGTGAAATCCACTTTGATCCCATGTGGTTTGAGGGTCCCAATGGAGAATGAGGTATTCTTCCTCCAGGCGTCAGGTGGTTAGGGTTTATCGATGGAGGAGGCCCAGGACCTGCATGTCCTTGGTGAAATGAGAGGGGGAGTTAAAGTGTTCAGCCACGGCGTGGTAGGGTTGGTGGGTGCAGGTGTCCCAGAGATGTTCTCTGAAATGATCCATAAGTTGGCATCCTGTCTCCCCAGTGTAGAGGAGACCACTTTGGGTGCAACGGATACAATGGATAATGTGTATGGACGTACAAGTAAATTTCTGTCAGATGTGGAAGGCTCATTTTCTGCCTGTTTGTCCAAATGTAGTGTTTGTTACAGTTCTTGCAAGGTATTTTGTAAATGACATTAGTTATGTTTGATGTCAGTATAGGGTCTTTCAAGTTCATTAGCTACTGTTTTAGTGTGCTGGTGGGTTTGTGAGCTACCACGATGCGAAAGGGTCTGAGTAGTCTAGTAGTCATTTCTGAGATGTCTTTGATGCAGGGGAGAGTGGTTAGGGTCTCTGGACGTGTTTTGTCTGCTTGTTTGGGTTTTTTGCTCAGAAATCGGCGGACTGTGTCAATTGGGTACCCGTTCTTTTTGAATACATTGTATAGGTGATTTTCCTCTGCTCTGCATAGTTCCTCTGTGCTGCAGTGTGTGGTGGCTCATTAAAATAATGTTCTTATGCAGCTTCATTAGTGGATGTTAGGTTGATTGCTTCTGTGGTTCAATATTTGTTCCGTATGTTTTCCTGTAGACACTGATTTGAAATTCCCCAGTGGTTGTTCGCTCTACCACAATGTCTAGGAATGGCAGTTTGTTGTTGTTTTCCTCCTCTTCCATGAATTTTATGCCAGTAAGGGTATTATTGATAGTTTTGAATGTTTCCTCTAATTTGTTTCATGCAACAACTGTAACAAACATTACATTGGGCAAACAGGCAGAAAACTAGCCACCAGGATGCATGAACATCAACTAGCCACAAAACGACATGATCCTCTTTCACTAATATCTTTATATACGGATGAGGAAGGACACCACTTCGACTGGGACAACACATCCATCCTAGGACAAGCCAAACAGAGACATTCTGTTTGAGAATTTGTGGAAGCATGGCATTCCAACTGGAACTCTATCAACAAACACATTGACTCAGAACCCGTTTACCACTCCCTGGGAAAAAGAACAGGAAATGACACCACCATAGGAAATGATGTAACCACAGGAATTACATCACCAATCCTACGAAATTCAAACATATAAATAGAAGTGCTTCATCCGGATGCTCACTGAAGATGTTACCTAGTATGGTGATGAAACTTCTGAAAACAAACTTTCCAGCTCAGTGAGCAAGCCAACATCCAGAACTGAGGGGTGACTTTGTTGAGGTTTATAAAATCATGAGGGGCATAATTAGTGTAGATTCGGAGATGCCGGTGTTGGACTGGGGTGTACAAAGTTAAAAATCACACAACACCAGGTTATAGTCCAACAGGTTTAATTGGAAGCACACTAGCTTTCAGAGCGACGCTCCTTCATCAGGTGATTGTCCGAAAGTTAGGGCTTCCAAATAAACCTGTTGGACTATAACCTGGTGTTGTGTGATTTTTAACTATATTTAAACAGACCGCACAGAGTCAGTGCCCTCACCAGAGGAGACTCTAAATCTCCAGGTTATATATAC